>NW_026701397.1:0-59823 GCF_030435755.1 Ochotona princeps | reverse complement strand
TCCAAGCTTCATTTCAGTCCTAGGCACACAAAGAGCACTAAGCATAGAGTGTGAAAACTGAGTTTCCTTGAGAGCTGCTTGGAAGCCTGATGGTGTGTGAAGTTAGTGAGCCAAATGGAGTTGTTCTCCCACAAGAACCACTCGGCTGATCCTTCTTCAATATGCCCTTCACCAACATGCAGTGTTTCCTTGATTGAATTAGCTCTCACACCAATATTTGCGTCTAGAGCCTTTGCATTGAGGGCTATCTGAAAACGGCTGTGGCGCTGAAGTTGCCTGTGAATGTGGAGTTGGTGGCATGTGAAACCCGCATGTGGAGCATTCGTTTGTGTGGGATGCTCTACCAGGTTCATTCCTAGATAATGCACTCAAAGGGCACTAAGCATAGAGTGTGAAAACTGAGTTTCCTTGAGAGCTGCTTGGAAGCCTGATGGTGTGTGAAGTTAGTGAGCCAAATGGAGTTGTTCTCCCACAAGAACCACTCGGCTGATCCTTCTTCAATATGCCCTTCACCAACATGCAGTGTTTCCTTGATTGAATTAACTCTCACACCAATATTTGCGTCTAGAGCCTTTGCTTTGAGGGCTATCTGAAAACGGCTGTGGCGCTGAAGTTGCCTGTCAATGTGGAGTTGGTGGCATGTGAAACCCGCATGTGGAGCATTTGTTTGTGTGGGATGCTCTACCAGGTTCATTCCTAGATAATGCACTCAAAGGGCACTAAGCATAGAGTGTGAAAACTGAGTTTCCTTGAGAGCTGCTTGGAAGCCTGATGGTGTGTGAAGTTAGTGAGCCAAATGGAGTTGTTCTCCCACAAGAACCACTCGGCTGATCCTTCTTCAATATGCTCTTCACCAACATGCAGTGTTTCCTTGATTGAATTAGCTCTCACACCAATATTTGCGTCTAGAGCCTTTGCATTGAGGGCTATCTGAAAACGGCTGTGGCGCTGAAGTTGCCTGTCAATGTGGAGTTGGTGGCATGTGAAACCCGCATGTGGAGCATTCGTTTGTGTGGGATGCTGACCAAGCTTCATTTCAGTCCTAGGCACACAAAGAGCACTAAGCATAGAGTGTGAAAACTGAGTTTCCTTGAGAGCTGCTTGGAAGCCTGATGGTGTGTGAAGTTAGTGAGCCAAATGGAGTTGTTCTCCCACAAGAACCACTCGGCTGATCCTTCTTCAATATGCCCTTCACCAACATGCAGTGTTTCCTTGATTGAATTAGCTCTCACACCAATATTTGCGTCTAGAGCCTTTGCATTGAGGGCTATCTGAAAACGGCTGTGGCGCTGAAGTTGCCTGTCAATGTGGAGTTGGTGGCATGTGAAACCCGCATGTGGAGCATTCGTTTGTGTGGGATGCTGACCAAGCTTCATTTCAGTCCTAGGCACACAAAGAGCACTAAGCATAGAGTGTGAAAACTGAGTTTCCTTGAGAGCTGCTTGGAAGCCTGATGGTGTGTGAAGTTAGTGAGCCAAATGGAGTTGTTCTCCCACAAGAACCACTCGGCTGATCCTTCTTCAATATGCCCTTCACCAACATGCAGTGTTTCCTTGATTGAATTAACTCTCACACCAATATTTGCGTCTAGAGCCTTTGCTTTGAGGGCTATCTGAAAACGGCTGTGGCGCTGAAGTTGCCTGTGAATGTGGAGTTGGTGGCATGTGAAACCCGCATGTGGAGCATTTGTTTGTGTGGGATGCTCTACCAGGTTCATTCCTAGATAATGCACTCAAAGGGCACTAAGCATAGAGTGTGAAAACTGAGTTTCCTTGAGAGCTGCTTGGAAGCCTGATGGTGTGTGAAGTTAGTGAGCCAAATGGAGTTGTTCTCCCACAAGAACCACTCGGCTGATCCTTCTTCAATATGCCCTTCACCAACATGCAGTGTTTCCTTGATTGAATTAGCTCTCACACCAATATTTGCGTCTAGAGCCTTTGCATTGAGGGCTATCTGAAAACGGCTGTGGCGCTGAAGTTGCCTGTCAATGTGGAGTTGGTGGCATGTGAAACCCGCATGTGGAGCATTCGTTTGTGTGGGATGCTGACCAAGCTTCATTTCAGTCCTAGGCACACAAAGAGCACTAAGCATAGAGTGTGAAAACTGAGTTTCCTTGAGAGCTGCTTGGAAGCCTGATGGTGTGTGAAGTTAGTGAGCCAAATGGAGTTGTTCTCCCACAAGAACCACTCGGCTGATCCTTCTTCAATATGCCCTTCACCAACATGCAGTGTTTCCTTGATTGAATTAGCTCTCACACCAATATTTGCGTCTAGATCCTTTGCATTGAGGGCTATCTGAAAACGGCTGTGGCGCTGAAGTTGCCTGTGAATGTGGAGTTGGTGGCATGTGAAACCCGCATGTGGAGCATTCGTTTGTGTGGGATGCTCTCCAGGCTTCATTTCAGTCCTAGGCACACAAAGAGCACTAAGCATAGAGTGTGAAAACTGAGTTTCCTTGAGAGCTGCTTGGAAGCCTGATGGTGTGTGAAGTTAGTGAGCCAAATGGAGTTGTTCTCCCACAAGAACCACTCGGCTGATCCTTCTTCAATATGCCCTTCACCAACGTGCAGTGTTTCCTTGATTGAATTAGCTCTCACACCAATATTTGCGTCTAGAGCCTTTGCATTGAGGGCTATCTGAAAACGGCTGTGGCGCTGAAGTTGCCTGTGAATGTGGAGTTGGTGGCATGTGAAACCCGCATGTGGAGCATTCGTTTGTGTGGGATGCTCTACCAGGTTCATTCCTAGATAATGCACTCAAAGGGCACTAAGCATAGAGTGTGAAAACTGAGTTTCCTTGAGAGCTGCTTGGAAGCCTGATGGTGTGTGAAGTTAGTGAGCCAAATGGAGTTGTTCTCCCACAAGAACCACTCGGCTGATCCTTCTTCAATATGCCCTTCACCAACATGCAGTGTTTCCTTGATTGAATTAGCTCTCACACCAATATTTGCGTCTAGAGCCTTTGCATTGAGGGCTATCTGAAAACGGCTGTGGCGCTGAAGTTGCCTGTGAATGTGGAGTTGGTGGCATGTGAAACCCGCATGTGGAGCATTCGTTTGTGTGGGATGCTCTACCAGGTTCATTTCAGTCCTCGCCATACAAAGGGCACTAAGCATAGAGTGTGAAAACTGAGTTTCCTTGAGAGCTGCTTGGAAGCCTGATGGTGTGTGAAGTTAGTGAGCCAAATGGAGTTGTTCTCCCACAAGAACCACTCGGCTGATCCTTCTTCAATATGCCCTTCACCAACATGCAGTGTTTCCTTGATTGAATTAGCTCTCACACCAATATTTGCGTCTAGAGCCTTTGCATTGAGGGCTATCTGAAAACGGCTGTGGCGCTGAAGTTGCCTGTGAATGTGGAGTTGGTGGCATGTGAAACCCGCATGTGGAGCATTCGTTTGTGTGGGATGCTCTACCAGGTTCATTTCAGTCCTAGCCATACAAAGGGCACTAAGCATAGAGTGTGAAAACTGAGTTTCCTTGAGAGCTGCTTGGAAGCCTGATGGTGTGTGAAGTTAGTGAGCCAAATGGAGTTGTTCTCCCACAAGAACCACTCGGCTGATCCTTCTTCAATATGCCCTTCACCAACATGCAGTGTTTCCTTGATTGAATTAGCTCTCACACCAATATTTGCGTCTAGAGCCTTTGCATTGAGGGCTATCTGAAAACGGCTGTGGCGCTGAAGTTGCCTGTGAATGTGGAGTTGGTGGCATGTGAAACCCGCATGTGGAGCATTCGTTTGTGTGGGATGCTCTACCAGGTTCATTTCAGTCCTAGCCATACAAAGGGCACTAAGCATAGAGTGTGAAAACTGAGTTTCCTTGAGAGCTGCTTGGAAGCCTGATGGTGTGTGAAGTTAGTGAGCCAAATGGAGTTGTTCTCCCACAAGAACCACTCGGCTGATCCTTCTTCAATATGCCCTTCACCAACATGCAGTGTTTCCTTGATTGAATTAGCTCTCACACCAATATTTGCGTCTAGAGCCTTTGCATTGAGGGCTATCTGAAAACGGCTGTGGCGCTGAAGTTGCGTGTGAATGTGGAGTTGGTGGCATGTGAAACCCGCAAGTGGAGCATTCGTTTGTGTGGGATGCTCTACCAGGTTCATTTCAGTCCTAGCCATACAAAGGGCACTAAGCATAGAGTGTGAAAACTGAGTTTCCTTGAGAGCTGCTTGGAAGCCTGATGGTGTGTGAAGTTAGTGAGCCAAATGGAGTTGTTCTCCCACAAGAACCACTCGGCTGATCCTTCTTCAATATGCCCTTCACCAACATGCAGTGTTTCCTTGATTGAATTAGCTCTCACACCAATATTTGCGTCTAGAGCCTTTGCATTGAGGGCTATCTGAAAACGGCTGTGGCGCTGAAGTTGCCTGTGAATGTGGAGTTGGTGTCATGTGAAACCCGCATGTGGAGCATTCGTTTGTGTGGGATGCTCTACCAGGTTCATTTCAGTCCTAGCCATACAAAGGGCACTAAGCATAGAGTGTGAAAACTGAGTTTCCTTGAGAGCTGCTTGGAAGCCTGATGGTGTGTGAAGTTAGTGAGCCAAATGGAGTTGTTCTCCCACAAGAACCACTCGGCTGATCCTTCTTCAATATGCCCTTCACCAACATGCAGTGTTTCCTTGATTGAATTAGCTCTCACACCAATATTTGCGTCTAGAGCCTTTGCATTGAGGGCTATCTGAAAACGGCTGTGGCGCTGAAGTTGCCTGTGAATGTGGAGTTGGTGGCATGTGAAACCCGCATGTGGAGCATTCGTTTGTGTGGGATGCTCTACCAGGTTCATTCCTAGATAATGCACTCAAAGGGCACTAAGCATAGAGTGTGAAAACTGAGTTTCCTTGAGAGCTGCTTGGAAGCCTGATGGTGTGTGAAGTTAGTGAGCCAAATGGAGTTGTTCTCCCACAAGAACCACTCGGCTGATCCTTCTTCAATATGCCCTTCACCAACATGCAGTGTTTCCTTGATTGAATTAGCTCTCACACCAATATTGGCGTCTAGAGCCTTTGCATTGAGGGCTATCTGAAAACGGCTGTGGCGCTGAAGTTGCCTGTGAATGTGGAGTTGGTGGCATGTGAAACCCGCATGTGGAGCATTCGTTTGTGTGGGATGCTCTACCAGGTTCATTTCAGTCCTAGCCATACAAAGGGCACTAAGCATAGAGTGTGAAAACTGAGTTTCCTTGAGAGCTGCTTGGAAGCCTGATGGTGTGTGAAGTTAGTGAGCCAAATGGAGTTGTTCTCCCACAAGAACCACTCGGCTGATCCTTCTTCAATATGCCCTTCACCAACATGCAGTGTTTCCTTGATTGAATTAGCTCTCACACCAATATTTGCGTCTAGAGCCTTTGCATTGAGGGCTATCTGAAAACGGCTGTGGCGCTGAAGTTGCGTGTGAATGTGGAGTTGGTGGCATGTGAAACCCGCAAGTGGAGCATTCGTTTGTGTGGGATGCTCTACCAGGTTCATTTCAGTCCTAGCCATACAAAGGGCACTAAGCATAGAGTGTGAAAACTGAGTTTCCTTGAGAGCTGCTTGGAAGCCTGATGGTGTGTGAAGTTAGTGAGCCAAATGGAGTTGTTCTCCCACAAGAACCACTCGGCTGATCCTTCTTCAATATGCCCTTCACCAACATGCAGTGTTTCCTTGATTGAATTAGCTCTCACACCAATATTTGCGTCTAGAGCCTTTGCATTGAGGGCTATCTGAAAACGGCTGTGGCGCTGAAGTTGCCTGTGAATGTGGAGTTGGTGGCATGTGAAACCCGCATGTGGAGCATTCGTTTGTGTGGGATGCTCTACCAGGTTCATTTCAGTCCTAGCCATACAAAGGGCACTAAGCATAGAGTGTGAAAACTGAGTTTCCTTGAGAGCTGCTTGGAAGCCTGATGGTGTGTGAAGTTAGTGAGCCAAATGGAGTTGTTCTCCCACAAGAACCTGATCCTTCTTCAATATGCCCTTCACCAACATGCAGTGTTTCCTTGATTGAATTAGCTCTCACACCAATATTGGCGTCTAGAGCCATTGCATTGAGGGCTATCTGAAAACGGCTGTGGCGCTGAAGTTGCCTGTGAATGTGGAGTTGGTGGCATGTGAAACCCGCATGTGGAGCATTCGTTTGTGTGGGATGCTCTACCAGGTTCATTTCAGTCCTAGCCATACAAAGGGCACTAAGCATAGAGTGTGAAAACTGAGTTTCCTTGAGAGCTGCTTGGAAGCCTGATGGTGTGTGAAGTTAGTGAGCCAAATGGAGTTGTTCTCCCACAAGAACCACTCGGCTGATCCTTCTTCAATATGCCCTTCACCAACATGCAGTGTTTCCTTGATTGAATTAGCTCTCACACCAATATTTGCGTCTAGAGCCTTTGCATTGAGGGCTATCTGAAAACGGCTGTGGCGCTGAAGTTGCGTGTGAATGTGGAGTTGGTGGCATGTGAAACCCGCAAGTGGAGCATTCGTTTGTGTGGGATGCTCTAACCAGGTTCATTTCAGTCCTAGCCATACAAAGGGCACTAAGCATAGAGTGTGAAAACTGAGTTTATTTCCTTTTGAGAGCTGCTTGGAAGCCTGATGGTGTGTGAAGTTAGTGAGCCAAATGGAGTTGTTCTCCCACAAGAACCACTCGGCTGATCCTTCTTCAATATGCCCTTCACCAACATGCAGTGTTTCCTTGATTGAATTAGCTCTCACACCAATATTTGCGTCTAGAGCCTTTGCATTGAGGGCTATCTGAAAACGGCTGTGGCGCTGAAGTTGCCTGTGAATGTGGAGTTGGTGGCATGTGAAACCCGCATGTGGAGCATTCGTTTGTGTGGGATGCTCTACCAGGTTCATTTCAGTCCTAGCCATACAAAGAGCACTAAGCATAGAGTGTGAAAACTGAGTTTCCTTGAGAGCTGCTTGGAAGCCTGATGGTGTGTGAAGTTAGTGAGCCAAATGGAGTTGTTCTCCCACAAGAACCACTCGGCTGATCCTTCTTCAATATGCCCTTCACCAACATGCAGTGTTTCCTTGATTGAATTAGCTCTCACACCAATATTTGCGTCTAGAGCCTTTGCATTGAGGGCTATCTGAAAACGGCTGTGGCGCTGAAGTTGCCTGTGAATGTGGAGTTGGTGGCATGTGAAACCCGCATGTGGAGCATTCGTTTGTGTGGGATGCTCTACCAGGTTCATTTCAGTCCTAGCCATACAAAGGGCACTAAGCATAGAGTGTGAAAACTGAGTTTCCTTGAGAGCTGCTTGGAAGCCTGATGGTGTGTGAAGTTAGTGAGCCAAATGGAGTTGTTCTCCCACAAGAACCACTCGGCTGATCCTTCTTCAATATGCCCTTCACCAACATGCAGTGTTTCCTTGATTGAATTAGCTCTCACACCAATATTGGCGTCTAGAGCCTTTGCATTGAGGGCTATCTGAAAACGGCTGTGGCGCTGAAGCTGCCTGTGAATGTGGAGTTGGTGGCATGTGAAACCCGCATGTGGAGCATTCGTTTGTGTGGGATGCTCTACCAGGTTCATTTCAGTCCTAGCCATACAAAGGGCACTAAGCATAGAGTGTGAAAACTGAGTTTCCTTGAGAGCTGCTTGGAAGCCTGATGGTGTGTGAAGTTAGTGAGCCAAATGGAGTTGTTCTCCCACAAGAACCACTCGGCTGATCCTTCTTCAATATGCCCTTCACCAACATGCAGTGTTTCCTTGATTGAATTAGCTCTCACACCAATATTTCCGTCTAGAGCCTTTGCTTTGAGGGCTATTTGAAAACGGCAGTGGCGCTGAAGTTGCCTGTGAATGTGGAGTTGGTGGCATGTGAAACCCGCATGTGGAGCATTCGTTTGTGTGGGATGCTCTACCAGGTTCATTCCTAGATAATGCACTCAAAGGGCACTAAGCATAGAGTGTGAAAACTGAGTTTCCTTGAGAGCTGCTTGGAAGCCTGATGGTGTGTGAAGTTAGTGAGCCAAATGGAGTTGTTCTCCCACAAGAACCACTCGGCTGATCCTTCTTCAATATGCCCTTCACCAACATGCAGTGTTTCCTTGATTGAATTAGCTCTCACACCAATATTTGCGTCTAGAGCCTTTGCATTGAGGGCTATCTGAAAACGGCTGTGGCGCTGAAGTTGCCTGTGAATGTGGAGTTGGTGGCATGTGAAACCCGCATGTGGAGCATTCGTTTGTGTGGGATGCTGACCAAGCTTCATTTCAGTCCTAGGCACACAAAGAGCACTAAGCATAGAGTGTGAAAACTGAGTTTCCTTGAGAGCTGCTTGGAAGCCTGATGGTGTGTGAAGTTAGTGAGCCAAATGGAGTTGTTCTCCCACAAGAACCACTCGGCTGATCCTTCTTCAATATGCCCTTCACCAACATGCAGTGTTTCCTTGATTGAATTAGCTCTCACACCAATATTTGCGTCTAGAGCCTTTGCATTGAGGGCTATCTGAAAACGGCTGTGGCGCTGAAGTTGCCTGTCAATGTGGAGTTGGTGGCATGTGAAACCCGCATGTGGAGCATTCGTTTGTGTGGGATGCTGACCAAGCTTCATTTCAGTCCTAGGCACACAAAGAGCACTAAGCATAGAGTGTGAAAACTGAGTTTCCTTGAGAGCTGCTTGGAAGCCTGATGGTGTGTGAAGTTAGTGAGCCAAATGGAGTTGTTCTCCCACAAGAACCACTCGGCTGATCCTTCTTCAATATGCCCTTCACCAACGTGCAGTGTTTCCTTGATTGAATTAGCTCTCACACCAATATTTGCGTCTAGAGCCTTTGCATTGAGGGCTATCTGAAAACGGCTGTGGCGCTGAAGTTGCCTGTGAATGTGGAGTTGGTGGCATGTGAAACCCGCATGTGGAGCATTCGTTTGTGTGGGATGCTCTACCAGGTTCATTCCTAGATAATGCACTCAAAGGGCACTAAGCATAGAGTGTGAAAACTGAGTTTCCTTGAGAGCTGCTTGGAAGCCTGATGGTGTGTGAAGTTAGTGAGCCAAATGGAGTTGTTCTCCCACAAGAACCACTCGGCTGATCCTTCTTCAATATGCCCTTCACCAACATGCAGTGTTTCCTTGATTGAATTAGCTCTCACACCAATATTTGCGTCTAGAGCCTTTGCTTTGAGGGCTATCTGAAAACGGCTGTGGCGCTGAAGTTGCCTGTCAATGTGGAGTTGGTGGCATGTGAAACCCGCATGTGGAGCATTTGTTTGTGTGGGATGCTCTACCAGGTTCATTCCTAGATAATGCACTCAAAGGGCACTAAGCATAGAGTGTGAAAACTGAGTTTCCTTGAGAGCTGCTTGGAAGCCTGATGGTGTGTGAAGTTAGTGAGCCAAATGGAGTTGTTCTCCCACAAGAACCACTCGGCTGATCCTTCTTCAATATGCTCTTCACCAACATGCAGTGTTTCCTTGATTGAATTAGCTCTCACACCAATATTTGCGTCTAGAGCCTTTGCATTGAGGGCTATCTGAAAACGGCTGTGGCGCTGAAGTTGCCTGTCAATGTGGAGTTGGTGGCATGTGAAACCCGCATGTGGAGCATTCGTTTGTGTGGGATGCTGACCAAGCTTCATTTCAGTCCTAGGCACACAAAGAGTACTAAGCATAGAGTGTGAAAACTGAGTTTCCTTGAGAGCTGCTTGGAAGCCTGATGGTGTGTGAAGTTAGTGAGCCAAATGGAGTTGTTCTCCCACAAGAACCACTCGGCTGATCCTTCTTCAATATGCCCTTCACCAACATGCAGTGTTTCCTTGATTGAATTAGCTCTCACACCAATATTTGCGTCTAGAGCCTTTGCATTGAGGGCTATCTGAAAACGGCTGTGGCGCTGAAGTTGCCTGTCAATGTGGAGTTGGTGGCATGTGAAACCCGCATGTGGAGCATTCGTTTGTGTGGGATGCTGACCAAGCTTCATTTCAGTCCTAGGCACACAAAGAGCACTAAGCATAGAGTGTGAAAACTGAGTTTCCTTGAGAGCTGCTTGGAAGCCTGATGGTGTGTGAAGTTAGTGAGCCAAATGGAGTTGTTCTCCCACAAGAACCACTCGGCTGATCCTTCTTCAATATGCCCTTCACCAACATGCAGTGTTTCCTTGATTGAATTAGCTCTCACACCAATATTTGCGTCTAGAGCCTTTGCATTGAGGGCTATCTGAAAACGGCTGTGGCGCTGAAGTTGCTTGTGAATGTGGAGTTGGTGGCATGTGAAACCCGCATGTGGAGCATTCGTTTGTGTGGGATGCTCTACCAGGTTCATTCCTAGATAATGCACTCAAAGGGCACTAAGCATAGAGTGTGAAAACTGAGTTTCCTTGAGAGCTGCTTGGAAGCCTGATGGTGTGTGAAGTTAGTGAGCCAAATGGAGTTGTTCTCCCACAAGAACCACTCGGCTGATCCTTCTTCAATATGCCCTTCACCAACATGCAGTGTTTCCTTGATTGAATTAACTCTCACACCAATATTTGCGTCTAGAGCCTTTGCTTTGAGGGCTATCTGAAAACGGCTGTGGCGCTGAAGTTGCCTGTGAATGTGGAGTTGGTGGCATGTGAAACCCGCATGTGGAGCATTCGTTTGTGTGGGATGCTCTACCAGGTTCATTCCTAGATAATGCACTCAAAGGGCACTAAGCATAGAGTGTGAAAACTGAGTTTCCTTGAGAGCTGCTTGGAAGCCTGATGGTGTGTGAAGTTAGTGAGCCAAATGGAGTTGTTCTCCCACAAGAACCACTCGGCTGATCCTTCTTCAATATGCCCTTCACCAACATGCAGTGTTTCCTTGATTGAATTAGCTCTCACACCAATATTTGCGTCTAGAGCCTTTGCATTGAGGGCTATCTGAAAACGGCTGTGGCGCTGAAGTTGCCTGTCAATGTGGAGTTGGTGGCATGTGAAACCCGCATGTGGAGCATTCGTTTGTGTGGGATGCTGACCAAGCTTCATTTCAGTCCTAGGCACACAAAGAGCACTAAGCATAGAGTGTGAAAACTGAGTTTCCTTGAGAGCTGCTTGGAAGCCTGATGGTGTGTGAAGTTAGTGAGCCAAATGGAGTTGTTCTCCCACAAGAACCACTCGGCTGATCCTTCTTCAATATGCCCTTCACCAACATGCAGTGTTTCCTTGATTGAATTAGCTCTCACACCAATATTTGCGTCTAGAGCCTTTGCATTGAGGGCTATCTGAAAACGGCTGTGGCGCTGAAGTTGCCTGTGAATGTGGAGTTGGTGGCATGTGAAACCCGCATGTGGAGCATTCGTTTGTGTGGGATGCTGACCAAGCTTCATTTCAGTCCTAGGCACACAAAGAGCACTAAGCATAGAGTGTGAAAACTGAGTTTCCTTGAGAGCTGCTTGGAAGCCTGATGGTGTGTGAAGTTAGTGAGCCAAATGGAGTTGTTCTCCCACAAGAACCACTCGGCTGATCCTTCTTCAATATGCCCTTCACCAACGTGCAGTGTTTCCTTGATTGAATTAGCTCTCACACCAATATTTGCGTCTAGAGCCTTTGCATTGAGGGCTATCTGAAAACGGCTGTGGCGCTGAAGTTGCCTGTGAATGTGGAGTTGGTGGCATGTGAAACCCGCATGTGGAGCATTCGTTTGTGTGGGATGCTCTACCAGGTTCATTCCTAGATAATGCATTCAATGGGAAATAAACATAGAGTGTGAAAAGTGAGTTTCCTTGAGAGCTGCTTGGAAGCCTGATGGTGTGTGAAGTTAGTGAGCCAAATGGAGTTGTTCTCCCACAAGAACCACTCGGCTGATCCTTCTTCAATATGCCCTTCACCAACATGCAGTGTTTCCTTGATTGAATTAGCTCTCACACCAATATTTGCGTCTAGAGCCTTTGCATTGAGGGCTATCTGAAAACGGCTGTGGCGCTGAAGTTGCGTGTGAATGTGGAGTTGGTGGCATGTGAAACCCGCATGTGGAGCATTCGTTTGTGTGGGATGCTCTACCAGGTTCATTTCAGTCCTAGCCATACAAAGAGCACTAAGCATAGAGTGTGAAAAGTGAGTTTCCTTGAGAGCTGCTTGGAAGCCTGATGGTGTGTGAAGTTAGTGAGCCAAATGGAGTTGTTCTCCCACAAGAACCACTCGGCTGATCCTTCTTCAATATGCCCTTCACCAACATGCAGTGTTTCCTTGATTGAATTAGCTCTCACACCAATATTTGCGTCTAGAGCCTTTGCATTGAGGGCTATCTGAAAACGGCTGTGGCGCTGAAGTTGCCTGTGAATGTGGAGTTGGTGGCATGTGAAACCCGCATGTGGAGCATTCGTTTGTGTGGGATGCTCTACCAGGTTCATTTCAGTCCTTGCCATACAAAGGGCACTAAGCATAGAGTGTGAAAACTGAGTTTCCTTGAGAGCTGCTTGGAAGCCTGATGGTGTGTGAAGTTAGTGAGCCAAATGGAGTTGTTCTCCCACAAGAACCACTCGGCTGATCCTTCTTCAATATGCCCTTCACCAACATGCAGTGTTTCCTTGATTGAATTAGCTCTCACACCAATATTGGCGTCTAGAGCCTTTGCATTGAGGGCTATCTGAAAACGGCTGTGGCGCTGAAGCTGCCTGTGAATGTGGAGTTGGTGGCATGTGAAACCCGCATGTGGAGCATTCGTTTGTGTGGGATGCTCTACCAGGTTCATTTCAGTCCTAGCCATACAAAGGGCACTAAGCATAGAGTGTGAAAACTGAGTTTCCTTGAGAGCTGCTTGGAAGCCTGATGGTGTGTGAAGTTAGTGAGCCAAATGGAGTTGTTCTCCCACAAGAACCACTCGGCTGATCCTTCTTCAATATGCCCTTCACCAACATGCAGTGTTTCCTTGATTGAATTAGCTCTCACACCAATATTTCCGTCTAGAGCCTTTGCTTTGAGGGCTATTTGAAAACGGCAGTGGCGCTGAAGTTGCCTGTGAATGTGGAGTTGGTGGCATGTGAAACCCGCATGTGGAGCATTCGTTTGTGTGGGATGCTCTACCAGGTTCATTCCTAGATAATGCACTCAAAGGGCACTAAGCATAGAGTGTGAAAACTGAGTTTCCTTGAGAGCTGCTTGGAAGCCTGATGGTGTGTGAAGTTAGTGAGCCAAATGGAGTTGTTCTCCCACAAGAACCACTCGGCTGATCCTTCTTCAATATGCCCTTCACCAACATGCAGTGTTTCCTTGATTGAATTAGCTCTCACACCAATATTTGCGTCTAGAGCCTTTGCATTGAGGGCTATCTGAAAACGGCTGTGGCGCTGAAGTTGCCTGTGAATGTGGAGTTGGTGGCATGTGAAACCCGCATGTGGAGCATTCGTTTGTGTGGGATGCTGACCAAGCTTCATTTCAGTCCTAGGCACACAAAGAGCACTAAGCATAGAGTGTGAAAACTGAGTTTCCTTGAGAGCTGCTTGGAAGCCTGATGGTGTGTGAAGTTAGTGAGCCAAATGGAGTTGTTCTCCCACAAGAACCACTCGGCTGATCCTTCTTCAATATGCCCTTCACCAACATGCAGTGTTTCCTTGATTGAATTAGCTCTCACACCAATATTTGCGTCTAGAGCCTTTGCATTGAGGGCTATCTGAAAACGGCTGTGGCGCTGAAGTTGCCTGTCAATGTGGAGTTGGTGGCATGTGAAACCCGCATGTGGAGCATTCGTTTGTGTGGGATGCTGACCAAGCTTCATTTCAGTCCTAGGCACACAAAGAGCACTAAGCATAGAGTGTGAAAACTGAGTTTCCTTGAGATCTGCTTGGAAGCCTGATGGTGTGTGAAGTTAGTGAGCCAAATGGAGTTGTTCTCCCACAAGAACCACTCGGCTGATCCTTCTTCAATATGCCCTTCACCAACGTGCAGTGTTTCCTTGATTGAATTAGCTCTCACACCAATATTTGCGTCTAGAGCCTTTGCATTGAGGGCTATCTGAAAACGGCTGTGGCGCTGAAGTTGCCTGTGAATGTGGAGTTGGTGGCATGTGAAACCCGCATGTGGAGCATTCGTTTGTGTGGGATGCTCTACCAGGTTCATTCCTAGATAATGCACTCAAAGGGCACTAAGCATAGAGTGTGAAAACTGAGTTTCCTTGAGAGCTGCTTGGAAGCCTGATGGTGTGTGAAGTTAGTGAGCCAAATGGAGTTGTTCTCCCACAAGAACCACTCGGCTGATCCTTCTTCAATATGCCCTTCACCAACATGCAGTGTTTCCTTGATTGAATTAACTCTCACACCAATATTTGCGTCTAGAGCCTTTGCTTTGAGGGCTATCTGAAAACGGCTGTGGCGCTGAAGTTGCCTGTCAATGTGGAGTTGGTGGCATGTGAAACCCGCATGTGGAGCATTTGTTTGTGTGGGATGCTCTACCAGGTTCATTCCTAGATAATGCACTCAAAGGGCACTAAGCATAGAGTGTGAAAACTGAGTTTCCTTGAGAGCTGCTTGGAAGCCTGATGGTGTGTGAAGTTAGTGAGCCAAATGGAGTTGTTCTCCCACAAGAACCACTCGGCTGATCCTTCTTCAATATGCTCTTCACCAACATGCAGTGTTTCCTTGATTGAATTAGCTCTCACACCAATATTTGCGTCTAGAGCCTTTGCATTGAGGGCTATCTGAAAACGGCTGTGGCGCTGAAGTTGCCTGTCAATGTGGAGTTGGTGGCATGTGAAACCCGCATGTGGAGCATTCGTTTGTGTGGGATGCTGACCAAGCTTCATTTCAGTCCTAGGCACACAAAGAGCACTAAGCATAGAGTGTGAAAACTGAGTTTCCTTGAGAGCTGCTTGGAAGCCTGATGGTGTGTGAAGTTAGTGAGCCAAATGGAGTTGTTCTCCCACAAGAACCACTCGGCTGATCCTTCTTCAATATGCCCTTCACCAACGTGCAGTGTTTCCTTGATTGAATTAGCTCTCACACCAATATTTGCGTCTAGAGCCTTTGCATTGAGGGCTATCTGAAAACGGCTGTGGCGCTGAAGTTGCCTGTGAATGTGGAGTTGGTGGCATGTGAAACCCGCATGTGGAGCATTCGTTTGTGTGGGATGCTCTACCAGGTTCATTCCTAGATAATGCACTCAAAGGGCACTAAGCATAGAGTGTGAAAACTGAGTTTCCTTGAGAGCTGCTTGGAAGCCTGATGGTGTGTGAAGTTAGTGAGCCAAATGGAGTTGTTCTCCCACAAGAACCACTCGGCTGATCCTTCTTCAATATGCCCTTCACCAACATGCAGTGTTTCCTTGATTGAATTAACTCTCACACCAATATTTGCGTCTAGAGCCTTTGCTTTGAGGGCTATCTGAAAACGGCTGTGGCGCTGAAGTTGCCTGTGAATGTGGAGTTGGTGGCATGTGAAACCCGCATGTGGAGCATTTGTTTGTGTGGGATGCTCTACCAGGTTCATTCCTAGATAATGCACTCAAAGGGCACTAAGCATAGAGTGTGAAAACTGAGTTTCCTTGAGAGCTGCTTGGAAGCCTGATGGTGTGTGAAGTTAGTGAGCCAAATGGAGTTGTTCTCCCACAAGAACCACTCGGCTGATCCTTCTTCAATATGCCCTTCACCAACATGCAGTGTTTCCTTGATTGAATTAGCTCTCACACCAATATTTGCGTCTAGAGCCTTTGCATTGAGGGCTATCTGAAAACGGCTGTGGCGCTGAAGTTGCCTGTCAATGTGGAGTTGGTGGCATGTGAAACCCGCATGTGGAGCATTCGTTTGTGTGGGATGCTGACCAAGCTTCATTTCAGTCCTAGGCACACAAAGAGCACTAAGCATAGAGTGTGAAAACTGAGTTTCCTTGAGAGCTGCTTGGAAGCCTGATGGTGTGTGAAGTTAGTGAGCCAAATGGAGTTGTTCTCCCACAAGAACCACTCGGCTGATCCTTCTTCAATATGCCCTTCACCAACATGCAGTGTTTCCTTGATTGAATTAGCTCTCACACCAATATTTGCGTCTAGAGCCTTTGCATTGAGGGCTATCTGAAAACGGCTGTGGCGCTGAAGTTGCCTGTGAATGTGGAGTTGGTGGCATGTGAAACCCGCATGTGGAGCATTCGTTTGTGTGGGATGCTGACCAAGCTTCATTTCAGTCCTAGGCACACAAAGAGCACTAAGCATAGAGTGTGAAAACTGAGTTTCCTTGAGAGCTGCTTGGAAGCCTGATGGTGTGTGAAGTTAGTGAGCCAAATGGAGTTGTTCTCCCACAAGAACCACTCGGCTGATCCTTCTTCAATATGCCCTTCACCAACGTGCAGTGTTTCCTTGATTGAATTAGCTCTCACACCAATATTTGCGTCTAGAGCCTTTGCATTGAGGGCTATCTGAAAACGGCTGTGGCGCTGAAGTTGCCTGTGAATGTGGAGTTGGTGGCATGTGAAACCCGCATGTGGAGCATTCGTTTGTGTGGGATGCTCTACCAGGTTCATTCCTAGATAATGCATTCAATGGGAAATAAACATAGAGTGTGAAAAGTGAGTTTCCTTGAGAGCTGCTTGGAAGCCTGATGGTGTGTGAAGTTAGTGAGCCAAATGGAGTTGTTCTCCCACAAGAACCACTCGGCTGATCCTTCTTCAATATGCCCTTCACCAACATGCAGTGTTTCCTTGATTGAATTAGCTCTCACACCAATATTTGCGTCTAGAGCCTTTGCATTGAGGGCTATCTGAAAACGGCTGTGGCGCTGAAGTTGCCTGTGAATGTGGAGTTGGTGGCATGTGAAACCCGCATGTGGAGCATTCGTTTGTGTGGGATGCTCTACCAGGTTCATTCCTAGATAATGCACTCAAAGGGCACTAAGCATAGAGTGTGAAAACTGAGTTTCCTTGAGAGCTGCTTGGAAGCCTGATGGTGTGTGAAGTTAGTGAGCCAAATGGAGTTGTTCTCCCACAAGAACCACTCGGCTGATCCTTCTTCAATATGCCCTTCACCAACATGCAGTGTTTCCTTGATTGAATTAGCTCTCACACCAATATTTGCGTCTAGAGCCTTTGCATTGAGGGCTATCTGAAAACGGCTGTGGCGCTGAAGTTGCCTGTCAATGTGGAGTTGGTGGCATGTGAAATCCGCATGTGGAGCATTCGTTTGTGTGGGATGCTCTACCAGGATTATTCGTAGAACATGCACTCAAAGGGCACTAAACATAGAGTATGAAAACTGAGTTTCCTTGAGAGCTGCTTGGAAGCCTGATGGTGTGTGAAGTTAGTGAGCCAAATGGAGTTGTTCTCCCACAAGAACCACTCGGCTGATCCTTCTTCAATATGCCCTTCACCAACATGCAGTGTTTCCTTGATTGAATTAGCTCTCACACCAATATTTGCGTCTAGAGCCTTTGCATTGAGGGCTATCTGAAAACGGCTGTGGCGCTGAAGTTGCCTGTGAATGTGGAGTTGGTGGCATGTGAAACCCGCATGTGGAGCATTCGTTTGTGTGGGATGCTCTACCAGGTTCATTTCAGTCCTAGCCATACAAAGGGCACTAAGCATAGAGTGTGAAAACTGAGTTTCCTTGAGAGCTGCTTGGAAGCCTGATGGTGTGTGAAGTTAGTGAGCCAAATGGAGTTGTTCTCCCACAAGAACCACTCGGCTGATCCTTCTTCAATATGCCCTTCACCAACATGCAGTGTTTCCTTGATTGAATTAGCTCTCACACCAATATTTGCGTCTAGAGCCTTTGCATTGAGGGCTATCTGAAAACGGCTGTGGCGCTGAAGTTGACTGTGAATGTGGAGTTGGTGGCATGTGAAACCCGCATGTGGAGCATTCGTTTGTGTGGGATGCTCTACCAGGTTCATTCCTAGATAATGCACTCAAAGGGCACTAAGCAGAGAGTGTGAAAACTGAGTTTCCTTGAAAGCTGCTTGGAAGCCTGATGGTGTGTGAAGTTAGTGAGCCAAATGGAGTTGTTCTCCCACAAGAACCACTCGGCTGATCCTTCTTCAATATGCCCTTCACCAACATGCAGTGTTTCCTTGATTGAATTAGCTCTCACACCAATATTTGCGTCTAGAGCCTTTGCATTGAGGGCTATCTGAAAACGGCTGTGGCGCTGAAGTTGCCTGTGAATGTGCAGTTGGTGGCATGTGAAACCCGCATGTGGAGCATTCGTTTGTGTGGGATGCTCTACCAGGTTCATTCCTAGATAATGCACTCAAAGGGCACTAAGCACAGAGTGTGAAAACTGAGTTTCCTTGAGAGCTGCTTGGAAGCCTGATGGTGTGTGAAGTTAGTGAGCCAAATGGAGTTGTTCTCCCACAAGAACCACTCGGCTGATCCTTCTTCAATATGCCCTTCACCAACGTGCAGTGTTTCCTTGATTGAATTAGCTCTCACACCAATATTTGCGTCTAGAGCCTTTGCATTGAGGGCTATCTGAAAACGGCTGTGGCGCTGAAGTTGCCTGTGAATGTGGAGTTGGGGGCATGTGAAACCCGCATGTGGAGCATTCGTTTGTGTGGGATGCTCTACCAGGTTCATTCCTAGATAATGCATTCAATGGGCACTAAACATAGAGTGTGAAAAGTGAGTTTCCTTGAGAGCTGCTTGGAAGCCTGATGGTGTGTGAAGTTAGTGAGCCAAATGGAGTTGTTCTCCCACAAGAACCACTCGGCTGATCCTTCTTCAATATGCCCTTCACCAACATGCAGTGTTTCCTTGATTGAATTAGCTCTCACACCAATATTGGCGTCTAGAGCCTTTGCATTGAGGGCTATCTGAAAACGGCTGTGGCGCTGAAGTTGCCTGTGAATGTGGAGTTGGTGGCATGTGAAACCCGCATGTGGAGCATTCGTTTGTGTGGGATGCTCTACCAGGTTCATTTCAGTCCTAGCCATACAAAGGGCACTAAGCATAGAGTGTGAAAACTGAGTTTCCTTGAGAGCTGCTTGGAAGCCTGATGGTGTGTGAAGTTAGTGAGCCAAATGGAGTTGTTCTCCCACAAGAACCACTCGGCTGATCCTTCTTCAATATGCCCTTCACCAACATGCAGTGTTTCCTTGATTGAATTAGCTCTCACACCAATATTTGCGTCTAGAGCCTTTGCATTGAGGGCTATCTGAAAACGGCTGTGGCGCTGAAGTTGCCTGTGAATGTGGAGTTGGTGGCATGTGAAACCCGCATGTGGAGCATTCGTTTGTGTGGGATGCTCTACCAGGTTCATTCCTAGATAATGCATTCAATGGGAAATAAACATAGAGTGTGAAAAGTGAGTTTCCTTGAGAGCTGCTTGGAAGCCTGATGGTGTGTGAAGTTAGTGAGCCAAATGGAGTTGTTCTCCCACAAGAACCACTCGGCTGATCCTTCTTCAATATGCCCTTCACCAACATGCAGTGTTTCCTTGATTGAATTAGCTCTCACACCAATATTTGCGTCTAGAGCCTTTGCATTGAGGGCTATCTGAAAACGGCTGTGGCGCTGAAGTTGCCTGTGAATGTGGAGTTGGTGGCATGTGAAACCCGCATGTGGAGCATTCGTTTGTGTGGGATGCTCTACCAGGTTCATTCCTAGATAATGCACTCAAAGGGCACTAAGCACAGAGTGTGAAAACTGAGTTTCCTTGAGAGCTGCTTGGAAGCCTGATGGTGTGTGAAGTTAGTGAGCCAAATGGAGTTGTTCTCCCACAAGAACCACTCGGCTGATCCTTCTTCAATATGCCCTTCACCAACGTGCAGTGTTTCCTTGATTGAATTAGCTCTCACACCAATATTTGCGTCTAGAGCCTTTGCATTGAGGGCTATCTGAAAACGGCTGTGGCGCTGAAGTTGCCTGTGAATGTGGAGTTGGGGGCATGTGAAACCCGCATGTGGAGCATTCGTTTGTGTGGGATGCTCTACAAGGTTCATTCCTAGATAATGCATTCAATGGGCACTAAACATAGAGTGTGAAAAGTGAGTTTCCTTGAGAGCTGCTTGGAAGCCTGATGGTGTGTGAAGTTAGTGAGCCAAATGGAGTTGTTCTCCCACAAGAACCACTCGGCTGATCCTTCTTCAATATGCCCTTCACCAACATGCAGTGTTTCCTTGATTGAATTAGCTCTCACACCAATATTGGCGTCTAGAGCCTTTGCATTGAGGGCTATCTGAAAACGGCTGTGGCGCTGAAGTTGCCTGTGAATGTGGAGTTGGTGGCATGTGAAACCCGCATGTGGAGCATTCGTTTGTGTGGGATGCTCTACCAGGTTCATTTCAGTCCTAGCCATACAAAGGGCACTAAGCATAGAGTGTGAAAACTGAGTTTCCTTGAGAGCTGCTTGGAAGCCTGATGGTGTGTGAAGTTAGTGAGCCAAATGGAGTTGTTCTCCCACAAGAACCACTCGGCTGATCCTTCTTCAATATGCCCTTCACCAACATGCAGTGTTTCCTTGATTGAATTAGCTCTCACACCAATATTTGCGTCTAGAGCCTTTGCATTGAGGGCTATCTGAAAACGGCTGTGGCGCTGAAGTTGCCTGTGAATGTGGAGTTGGTGGCATGTGAAACCCGCATGTGGAGCATTCGTTTGTGTGGGATGCTCTACCAGGTTCATTTCAGTCCTAGCCATAAAAAGGGCACTAAGCATAGAGTGTGAAAACTGAGTTTCCTTGAGAGCTGCTTGGAAGCCTGATGGTGTGTGAAGTTAGTGAGCCAAATGGAGTTGTTCTCCCACAAGAACCACTCGGCTGATCCTTCTTCAATATGCCCTTCACCAACATGCAGTGTTTCCTTGATTGAATTAGCTCTCACACCAATATTTGCGTCTAGAGCCTTTGCATTGAGGGCTATCTGAAAACGGCTGTGGCGCTGAAGCTGCCTGTCAATGTGGAGTTGGTGGCATGTGAAACCCGCATGTGGAGCATTCGTTTGTGTGGGATGCTCTACCAGGTTCATTCCTAGATAATGCACTCAAAGGGCACTAAGCATAGAGTGTGAAAACTGAGTTTCCTTGAGAGCTGCTTGGAAGCCTGATGGTGTGTGAAGTTAGTGAGCCAAATGGAGTTGTTCTCCCACAAGAACCACTCGGCTGATCCTTCTTCAATATGCCCTTCACCAACATGCAGTGTTTCCTTGATTGAATTAGCTCTCACACCAATATTTGCGTCTAGAGCCTTTGCATTGAGGGCTATCTGAAAACGGCTGTGGCGCTGAAGTTGCCTGTGAATGTGGAGTTGGTGGCATGTGAAACCCGCATGTGGAGCATTCGTTTGTGTGGGATGCGCTACCAGGTTCATTTCAGTCCTAGCCATACAAAGAGCACTAAGCATAGAGTGTGAAAAGTGAGTTTCCTTGAGAGCTGCTTGGAAGCCTGATGGTGTGTGAAGTTAGTGAGCCAAATGGAGTTGTTCTCCCACAAGAACCACTCGGCTGATCCTTCTTCAATATGCCCTTCACCAACATGCAGTGTTTCCTTGATTGAATTAGCTCTCACACCAATATTTGCGTCTAGAGCCTTTGCATTGAGGGCTATCTGAAAACGGCTGTGGCGCTGAAGTTGCCTGTGAATGTGGAGTTGGTGGCATGTGAAACCCGCATGTGGAGCATTTGTTTGTGTGGGATGCTCTACCAGGTTCATTTCAGTCCTCGCCATACAAAGGGCACTAAGCATAGAGTGTGAAAACTGAGTTTCCTTGAGAGCTGCTTGGAAGCCTGATGGTGTGTGAAGTTAGTGAGCCAAATGGAGTTGTTCTCCCACAAGAACCACTCGGCTGATCCTTCTTCAATATGCCCTTCACCAACATGCAGTGTTTCCTTGATTGAATTAGCTCTCACACCAATATTTGCTTTAGAGCCTTTGCATTGAGGGCTATCTGAAAACGGCTGTGGCGCTGAAGCTGCCTGTCAATGTGGAGTTGGTGGCATGTGAAACCCGCATGTGGAGCATTCGTTTGTGTGGGATGCTCTACCAGGTTCATTTCAGTCCTAGGCACTCAAAGGGCACTAAGCATAGAGTGTGAAAACTGAGTTTCCTTGAGAGCTGCTTGGAAGCCTGATGGTGTGTGAAGTTAGTGAGCCAAATGGAGTTGTTCTCCCACAAGAACCACTCGGCTGATCCTTCTTCAATATGCCCTTCACCAACGTGCAGTGTTTCCTTGATTGAATTAGCTCTCACACCAATATTTGCGTCTAGAGCCTTTGCATTGAGGGCTATCTGAAAACGGCTGTGGCGCTGAAGTTGCCTGTGAATGTGGAGTTGGTGGCATGTGAAACCCGCATGTGGAGCATTCGTTTGTGTGGGATGCTCTACCAGGTTCATTTCAGTCCTAGCCATACAAAGGGCACTAAGCATAGAGTGTGAAAACTGAGTTTCCTTGAGAGCTGCTTGGAAGCCTGATGGTGTGTGAAGTTAGTGAGCCAAATGGAGTTGTTCTCCCACAAGAACCACTCGGCTGATCCTTCTTCAATATGCCCTTCACCAACATGCAGTGTTTCCTTGATTGAATTAGCTCTCACACCAATATTTGCGTCTAGAGCCTTTGCATTGAGGGCTATCTGAAAACGGCTGTGGCGCTGAAGTTGCCTGTGAATGTGGAGTTGGTGGCATGTGAAACCCGCATGTGGAGCATTCGTTTGTGTGGGATGCTCTACCAGGTTCATTTCAGTCCTAGCCATACAAAGGGCACTAAGCATAGAGTGTGAAAACTGAGTTTCCTTGAGAGCTGCTTGGAAGCCTGATGGTGTGTGAAGTTAGTGAGCCAAATGGAGTTGTTCTCCCACAAGAACCACTCGGCTGATCCTTCTTCAATATGCCCTTCACCAACATGCAGTGTTTCCTTGATTGAATTAGCTCTCACACCAATATTTGCGTCTAGAGCCTTTGTATTGAGGGCTATCTGAAAACGGCTGTGGCGCTGAAGTTGCCTGTGAATGTGGAGTTGGTGGCATGTGAAACCCGCATGTGGAGCATTCGTTTGTGTGGGATGCTCTACCAGGTTCATTCCTAGATAATGCACTCAAAGGGCACTAAGCATAGAGTGTGAAAACTGAGTTTCCTTGAGAGCTGCTTGGAAGCCTGATGGTGTGTGAAGTTAGTGAGCCAAATGGAGTTGTTCTCCCACAAGAACCACTCGGCTGATCCTTCTTCAATATGCCCTTCACCAACATGCAGTGTTTCCTTGATTGAATTAGCTCTCACACCAATATTTGCGTCTAGAGCCTTTGCATTGAGGGCTATCTGAAAACGGCTGTGGCGCTGAAGTTGCCTGTGAATGTGGAGTTGGTGGCATGTGAAACCCGCATGTGGAGCATTCGTTTGTGTGGGATGCTCTACCAGGTTCATTTCAGTCCTCGCCATACAAAGGGCACTAAGCATAGAGTGTGAAAACTGAGTTTCCTTGAGAGCTGCTTGGAAGCCTGATGGTGTGTGAAGTTAGTGAGCCAAATGGAGTTGTTCTCCCACAAGAACCACTCGGCTGATCCTTCTTCAATATGCCCTTCACCAACATGCAGTGTTTCCTTGATTGAATTAGCTCTCACACCAATATTGGCGTCTAGAGCCTTTGCATTGAGGGCTATCTGAAAACGGCTGTGGCGCTGAAGTTGCCTGTGAATGTGGAGTTGGTGGCATGTGAAACCCGCATGTGGAGCATTCGTTTGTGTGGGATGCTCTACCAGGTTCATTTCAGTCCTAGCCATACAAAGGGCACTAAGCATAGAGTGTGAAAACTGAGTTTCCTTGAGAGCTGCTTGGAAGCCTGATGGTGTGTGAAGTTAGTGAGCCAAATGGAGTTGTTCTCCCACAAGAACCACTCGGCTGATCCTTCTTCAATATGCCCATTCACCAACATGCAGTGTTTCCTTGATTGAATTAGCTCTCACACCAATATTTGCGTCTAGAGCCTTTGCTTTGAGGGCTATTTGAAAACGGCTGTGGCGCTGAAGTTGCCTGTGAATGTGGAGTTGGTGGCATGTGAAACCCGCATGTGGAGCATTCGTTTGTGTGGGATGCTCTACCAGGTTCATTTCAGTCCTCGCCATACAAAGGGCACTAAGCATAGAGTGTGAAAACTGAGTTTCCTTGAGAGCTGCTTGGAAGCCTGATGGTGTGTGAAGTTAGTGAGCCAAATGGAGTTGTTCTCCCACAAGAACCACTCGGCTGATCCTTCTTCAATATGCCCTTCACCAACATGCAGTGTTTCCTTGATTGAATTAGCTCTCACACCAATATTTGCTTTAGAGCCTTTGCATTGAGGGCTATCTGAAAACGGCTGTGGCGCTGAAGTTGCCTGTCAATGTGGAGTTGGTGGCATGTGAAACCCGCATGTGGAGCATTCGTTTGTGTGGGATGCTCTACCAGGTTCATTTCAGTCCTAGGCACTCAAAGGGCACTAAGCATAGAGTGTGAAAACTGAGTTTCCTTGAGAGCTGCTTGGAAGCCTGATGGTGTGTGAAGTTAGTGAGCCAAATGGAGTTGTTCTCCCACAAGAACCACTCGGCTGATCCTTCTTCAATATGCCCTTCACCAACGTGCAGTGTTTCCTTGATTGAATTAGCTCTCACACCAATATTTGCGTCTAGAGCCTTTGCATTGAGGGCTATCTGAAAACGGCTGTGGCGCTGAAGTTGCCTGTGAATGTGGAGTTGGTGGCATGTGAAACCCGCATGTGGAGCATTCGTTTGTGTGGGATGCTCTACCAGGTTCATTTCAGTCCTAGCCATACAAAGGGCACTAAGCATAGAGTGTGAAAACTGAGTTTCCTTGAGAGCTGCTTGGAAGCCTGATGGTGTGTGAAGTTAGTGAGCCAAATGGAGTTGTTCTCCCACAAGAACCACTCGGCTGATCCTTCTTCAATATGCCCTTCACCAACATGCAGTGTTTCCTTGATTGAATTAGCTCTCACACCAATATTTGCGTCTAGAGCCTTTGCATTGAGGGCTATCTGAAAACGGCTGTGGCGCTGAAGTTGCCTGTGAATGTGGAGTTGGTGGCATGTGAAACCCGCATGTGGAGCATTCGTTTGTGTGGGATGCTCTACCAGGTTCATTTCAGTCCTAGCCATACAAAGGGCACTAAGCATAGAGTGTGAAAACTGAGTTTCCTTGAGAGCTGCTTGGAAGCCTGATGGTGTGTGAAGTTAGTGAGCCAAATGGAGTTGTTCTCCCACAAGAACCACTCGGCTGATCCTTCTTCAATATGCCCTTCACCAACATGCAGTGTTTCCTTGATTGAATTAGCTCTCACACCAATATTTGCGTCTAGAGCCTTTGTATTGAGGGCTATCTGAAAACGGCTGTGGCGCTGAAGTTGCCTGTGAATGTGGAGTTGGTGGCATGTGAAACCCGCATGTGGAGCATTCGTTTGTGTGGGATGCTCTACCAGGTTCATTCCTAGATAATGCACTCAAAGGGCACTAAGCATAGAGTGTGAAAACTGAGTTTCCTTGAGAGCTGCTTGGAAGCCTGATGGTGTGTGAAGTTAGTGAGCCAAATGGAGTTGTTCTCCCACAAGAACCACTCGGCTGATCCTTCTTCAATATGCCCTTCACCAACATGCAGTGTTTCCTTGATTGAATTAGCTCTCACACCAATATTTGCGTCTAGAGCCTTTGCATTGAGGGCTATCTGAAAACGGCTGTGGCGCTGAAGTTGCCTGTGAATGTGGAGTTGGTGGCATGTGAAACCCGCATGTGGAGCATTCGTTTGTGTGGGATGCTCTACCAGGTTCATTTCAGTCCTCGCCATACAAAGGGCACTAAGCATAGAGTGTGAAAACTGAGTTTCCTTGAGAGCTGCTTGGAAGCCTGATGGTGTGTGAAGTTAGTGAGCCAAATGGAGTTGTTCTCCCACAAGAACCACTCGGCTGATCCTTCTTCAATATGCCCATTCACCAACATGCAGTGTTTCCTTGATTGAATTAGCTCTCACACCAATATTTGCGTCTAGAGCCTTTGCTTTGAGGGCTATTTGAAAACCGCTGTGGCGCTGAAGTTGCCTGTGAATGTGGAGTTGGTGGCATGTGAAACCCGCATGTGGAGCATTCGTTTGTGTGGGATGCTCTACCAGGTTCATTTCAGTCCTAGCCATACAAAGGGCACTAAGCATAGAGTGTGAAAACTGAGTTTCCTTGAGAGCTGCTTGGAAGCCTGATGGTGTGTGAAGTTAGTGAGCCAAATGGAGTTGTTCTCCCACAAGAACCACTCGGCTGATCCTTCTTCAATATGCCCTTCACCAACATGCATTGTTTCCTTGATTGAATTAGCTCTCACACCAATATTTGCGTCTAGAGCCTTTGCATTGAGGGCTATCTGAAAACGGCTGTGGCGCTGAAGTTGCGTGTGAATGTGGAGTTGGTGGCATGTGAAACCCGCAAGTGGAGCATTCGTTTGTGTGGGATGCTCTACCAGGTTCATTTCAGTCCTAGCCATACAAAGGGCACTAAGCATAGAGTGTGAAAACTGAGTTTCCTTGAGAGCTGCTTGGAAGCCTGATGGTGTGTGAAGTTAGTGAGCCAAATGGAGTTGTTCTCCCACAAGAACCACTCGGCTGATCCTTCTTCAATATGCCCTTCACCAACATGCAGTGTTTCCTTGATTGAATTAGCTCTCACACCAATATTGGCGTCTAGAGCCTTTGCATTGAGGGCTATCTGAAAACGGCTGTGGCGCTGAAGTTGCCTGTGAATGTGGAGTTGGTGGCATGTGAAACCCGCATGTGGAGCATTCGTTTGTGTGGGATGCTCTACCAGGTTCATTTCAGTCCTAGCCATACAAAGGGCACTAAGCATAGAGTGTGAAAACTGAGTTTCCTTGAGAGCTGCTTGGAAGCCTGATGGTGTGTGAAGTTAGTGAGCCAAATGGAGTTGTTCTCCCACAAGAACCACTCGGCTGATCCTTCTTCAATATGCCCTTCACCAACATGCAGTGTTTCCTTGATTGAATTAGCTCTCACACCAATATTGGCGTCTAGAGCCTTTGCATTGAGGGCTATCTGAAAACGGCTGTGGCGCTGAAGTTGCCTGTGAATGTGGAGTTGGTGGCATGTGAAACCCGCATGTGGAGCATTCGTTTGTGTGGGATGCTCTACCAGGTTCATTTCAGTCCTCGCCATACAAAGGGCACTAAGCATAGAGTGTGAAAACTGAGTTTCCTTGAGAGCTGCTTGGAAGCCTGATGGTGTGTGAAGTTAGTGAGCCAAATGGAGTTGTTCTCCCACAAGAACCACTCGGCTGATCCTTCTTCAATATGCCCTTCACCAACATGCAGTGTTTCCTTGATTGAATTAGCTCTCACACCAATATTTGCGTCTAGAGCCTTTGCATTGAGGGCTATCTGAAAACGGCTGTGGCGCTGAAGTTGCCTGTGAATGTGGAGTTGGTGGCATGTGAAACCCGCATGTGGAGCATTCGTTTGTGTGGGATGCTCTACCAGGTTCATTTCAGTCCTAGCCATACAAAGGGCACTAAGCATAGAGTGTGAAAACTGAGTTTCCTTGAGAGCTGCTTGGAAGCCTGATGGTGTGTGAAGTTAGTGAGCCAAATGGAGTTGTTCTCCCACAAGAACCACTCGGCTGATCCTTCTTCAATATGCCCTTCACCAACATGCAGTGTTTCCTTGATTGAATTAGCTCTCACACCAATATTTGCGTCTAGAGCCTTTGCATTGAGGGCTATCTGAAAACGGCTTTGGCGCTGAAGTTGCCTGTGAATGTGGAGTTGGTGGCATGTGAAACCCGCATGTGGAGCATTCGTTTGTGTGGGATGCTCTACCAGGTTCATTTCAGTCCTAGCCATACAAAGGGCACTAAGCATAGAGTGTGAAAACTGAGTTTCCTTGAGAGCTGCTTGGAAGCCTGATGGTGTGTGAAGTTAGTGAGCCAAATGGAGTTGTTCTCCCACAAGAACCACTCGGCTGATCCTTCTTCAATATGCCCTTCACCAACATGCAGTGTTTCCTTGATTGAATTAGCTCTCACACCAATATTTGCGTCTAGAGCCTTTGCATTGAGGGCTATCTGAAAACGGCTGTGGCGCTGAAGTTGCCTGTCAATGTGGAGTTGGTGGCATGTGAAACCCGCATGTGGAGCATTCGTTTGTGTGGGATGCTCTACCAGGATTATTCGTAGAACATGCACTCAAAGGGCACTAAACATAGAGTATGAAAACTGAGTTTCCTTGAGAGCTGCTTGGAAGCCTGATGGTGTGTGAAGTTAGTGAGCCAAATGGAGTTGTTCTCCCACAAGAACCACTCGGCTGATCCTTCTTCAATATGCCCTTCACCAACATGCAGTGTTTCCTTGATTGAATTAGCTCTCACACCAATATTTGCGTCTAGAGCCTTTGCATTGAGGGCTATCTGAAAACGGCTGTGGCGCTGAAGTTGCCTGTGAATGTGGAGTTGGTGGCATGTGAAACCCGCATGTGGAGCATTCGTTTGTGTGGGATGCTCTACCAGGTTCATTTCAGTCCTAGCCATACAAAGGGCACTAAGCATAGAGTGTGAAAACTGAGTTTCCTTGAGAGCTGCTTGGAAGCCTGATGGTGTGTGAAGTTAGTGAGCCAAATGGAGTTGTTCTCCCACAAGAACCACTCGGCTGATCCTTCTTCAATATGCCCTTCACCAACATGCAGTGTTTCCTTGATTGAATTAGCTCTCACACCAATATTTGCGTCTAGAGCCTTTGCTTTGAGGGCTATTTGAAAACGGCTGTGGCGCTGAAGTTGCCTGTGAATGTGGAGTTGGTGGCATGTGAAACCCGCATGTGGAGCATTCGTTTGTGTGGGATGCTCTACCAGGTTCATTTCAGTCCTAGCCATACAAAGGGCACTAAGCATAGAGTGTGAAAACTGAGTTTCCTTGAGAGCTGCTTGGAAGCCTGATGGTGTGTGAAGTTAGTGAGCCAAATGGAGTTGTTCTCCCACAAGAACCACTCGGCTGATCCTTCTTCAATATGCCCTTCACCAACATGCAGTGTTTCCTTGATTGAATTAGCTCTCACACCAATATTTGCGTCTAGAGCCTTTGCATTGAGGGCTATCTGAAAACGGCTGTGGCGCTGAAGTTGCGTGTGAATGTGGAGTTGGTGGCATGTGAAACCCGCAAGTGGAGCATTCGTTTGTGTGGGATGCTCTACCAGGTTCATTTCAGTCCTAGCCATACAAAGGGCACTAAGCATAGAGTGTGAAAACTGAGTTTCCTTGAGAGCTGCTTGGAAGCCTGATGGTGTGTGAAGTTAGTGAGCCAAATGGAGTTGTTCTCCCACAAGAACCACTCGGCTGATCCTTCTTCAATATGCCCTTCACCAACATGCAGTGTTTCCTTGATTGAATTAGCTCTCACACCAATATTTGCGTCTAGAGCCTTTGCATTGAGGGCTATCTGAAAACGGCTGTGGCGCTGAAGTTGCCTGTGAATGTGGAGTTGGTGGCATGTGAAACCCGCAAGTGGAGCATTCGTTTGTGTGGGATGCTCTACCAGGTTCATTTCAGTCCTAGCCATACAAAGGGCACTAAGCATAGAGTGTGAAAACTGAGTTTCCTTGAGAGCTGCTTGGAAGCCTGATGGTGTGTGAAGTTAGTGAGCCAAATGGAGTTGTTCTCCCACAAGAACCACTCGGCTGATCCTTCTTCAATATGCCCTTCACCAACATGCAGTGTTTCCTTGATTGAATTAGCTCTCACACCAATATTTGCGTCTAGAGCCTTTGCATTGAGGGCTATCTGAAAACGGCTGTGGCGCTGAAGTTGCCTGTGAATGTGGAGTTGGTGGCATGTGAAACCCGCATGTGGAGCATTCGTTTGTGTGGGATGCTCTACCAGGTTCATTCCTAGATAATGCACTCAAAGGGCACTAAGCATAGAGTGTGAAAACTGAGTTTCCTTGAGAGCTGCTTGGAAGCCTGATGGTGTGTGAAGTTAGTGAGCCAAATGGAGTTGTTCTCCCACAAGAACCACTCGGCTGATCCTTCTTCAATATGCCCTTCACCAACATGCAGTGTTTCCTTGATTGAATTAGCTCTCACACCAATATTTGCGTCTAGAGCCTTTGCATTGAGGGCTATCTGAAAACGGCTGTGGCGCTGAAGTTGCCTGTGAATGTGGAGTTGGTGGCATGTGAAACCCGCATGTGGAGCATTCGTTTGTGTGGGATGCTCTACCAGGTTCATTTCAGTCCTAGCCATACAAAGGGCACTAAGCATAGAGTGTGAAAACTGAGTTTCCTTGAGAGCTGCTTGGAAGCCTGATGGTGTGTGAAGTTAGTGAGCCAAATGGAGTTGTTCTCCCACAAGAACCACTCGGCTGATCCTTCTTCAATATGCCCTTCACCAACATGCAGTGTTTCCTTGATTGAATTAGCTCTCACACCAATATTTGCGTCTAGAGCCTTTGCATTGAGGGCTATCTGAAAACGGCTGTGGCGCTGAAGTTGCCTGTGAATGTGGAGTTGGTGGCATGTGAAACCCGCATGTGGAGCATTCGTTTGTGTGGGATGCTCTACCAGGTTCATTTCAGTCCTAGCCATACAAAGGGCACTAAGCATAGAGTATGAAAACTGAGTTTCCTTGAGAGCTGCTTGGAAGCCTGATGGTGTGTGAAGTTAGTGAGCCAAATGGAGTTGTTCTCCCACAAGAACCACTCGGCTGATCCTTCTTCAATATGCCCTTCACCAACATGCAGTGTTTCCTTGATTGAATTAGCTCTCACACCAATATTTGCGTCTAGAGCCTTTGCATTGAGGGCTATCTGAAAACGGCTGTGGCGCTGAAGTTGCCTGTGAATGTGGAGTTGGTGGCATGTGAAACCCGCATGTGGAGCATTCGTTTGTGTGGGATGCTGACCAAGCTTCATTTCAGTCCTAGGCACACAAAGAGCACTAAGCATAGAGTGTGAAAACTGAGTTTCCTTGAGAGCTGCTTGGAAGCCTGATGGTGTGTGAAGTTAGTGAGCCAAATGGAGTTGTTCTCCCACAAGAACCACTCGGCTGATCCTTCTTCAATATGCCCTTCACCAACATGCAGTGTTTCCTTGATTGAATTAGCTCTCACACCAATATTTGCGTCTAGAGCCTTTGCATTGAGGGCTATCTGAAAACGGCTGTGGCGCTGAAGTTGCCTGTGAATGTGGAGTTGGTGGCATGTGAAACCCGCATGTGGAGCATTCGTTTGTGTGGGATGCTGACCAAGCTTCATTTCAGTCCTAGGCACACAAAGGGCACTAAGCATAGAGTGTGAAAACTGAGTTTCCTTGAGAGCTGCTTGGAAGCCTGATGGTGTGTGAAGTTAGTGAGCCAAATGGAGTTGTTCTTCCACAAGAACCACTCGGCTGATCCTTCTTCAATATGCCCTTCACCAACATGCAGTGTTTCCTTGATTGAATTAGCTCTCACACCAATATTTGCGTCTAGAGCCTTTGCATTGAGGGCTATCTGAAAACGGCTGTGGCGCTGAAGTTGCCTGTGAATGTGGAGTTGGTGGCATGTGAAACCCGCATGTGGAGCATTCGTTTGTGTGGGATGCTCTACCAGGTTCATTCCTAGATAATGCACTCAAAGGGCACTAAGCATAGAGTGTGAAAACTGAGTTTCCTTGAGAGCTGCTTGGAAGCCTGATGGTGTGTGAAGTTAGTGAGCCAAATGGAGTTGTTCTCCCACAAGAACCACTCGGCTGATCCTTCTTCAATATGCCCTTCACCAACATGCAGTGTTTCCTTGATTGAATTAACTCTCACACCAATATTTGCGTCTAGAGCCTTTGCTTTGAGGGCTATCTGAAAACGGCTGTGGCGCTGAAGTTGCCTGTGAATGTGGAGTTGGTGGCATGTGAAACCCGCATGTGGAGCATTCGTTTGTGTGGGATGCTCTACCAGGTTCATTCCTAGATAATGCACTCAAAGGGCACTAAGCATAGAGTGTGAAAACTGAGTTTCCTTGAGAGCTGCTTGGAAGCCTGATGGTGTGTGAAGTTAGTGAGCCAAATGGAGTTGTTCTCCCACAAGAACCACTCGGCTGATCCTTCTTCAATATGCCCTTCACCAACATGCAGTGTTTCCTTGATTGAATTAGCTCTCACACCAATATTTGCGTCTAGAGCCTTTGCATTGAGGGCTATCTGAAAACGGCTGTGGCGCTGAAGTTGCCTGTGAATGTGGAGTTGGTGGCATGTGAAACCCGCATGTGGAGCATTCGTTTGTGTGGGATGCTGACCAAGCTTCATTTCAGTCCTAGGCACACAAAGAGCACTAAGCATAGAGTGTGAAAACTGAGTTTCCTTGAGAGCTGCTTGGAAGCCTGATGGTGTGTGAAGTTAGTGAGCCAAATGGAGTTGTTCTCCCACAAGAACCACTCGGCTGATCCTTCTTCAATATGCCCTTCACCAACATGCAGTGTTTCCTTGATTGAATTAGCTCTCACACCAATATTTGCGTCTAGATCCTTTGCATTGAGGGCTATCTGAAAACGGCTGTGGCGCTGAAGTTGCCTGTGAATGTGGAGTTGGTGGCATGTGAAACCCGCATGTGGAGCATTCGTTTGTGTGGGATGCTGACCAAGCTTCATTTCAGTCCTAGGCACACAAAGAGCACTAAGCATAGAGTGTGAAAACTGAGTTTCCTTGAGAGCTGCTTGGAAGCCTGATGGTGTGTGAAGTTAGTGAGCCAAATGGAGTTGTTCTCCCACAAGAACCACTCGGCTGATCCTTCTTCAATATGCCCTTCACCAACGTGCAGTGTTTCCTTGATTGAATTAGCTCTCACACCAATATTTGCGTCTAGAGCCTTTGCATTGAGGGCTATCTGAAAACGGCTGTGGCGCTGAAGTTGCCTGTGAATGTGGAGTTGGTGGCATGTGAAACCCGCATGTGGAGCATTCGTTTGTGTGGGATGCTCTACCAGGTTCATTCCTAGATAATGCACTCAAAGGGCACTAAGCATAGAGTGTGAAAACTGAGTTTCCTTGAGAGCTGCTTGGAAGCCTGATGGTGTGTGAAGTTAGTGAGCCAAATGGAGTTGTTCTCCCACAAGAACCACTCGGCTGATCCTTCTTCAATATGCCCTTCACCAACATGCAGTGTTTCCTTGATTGAATTAGCTCTCACACCAATATTTGCGTCTAGAGCCTTTGCATTGAGGGCTATCTGAAAACGGCTGTGGCGCTGAAGTTGCCTGTGAATGTGGAGTTGGTGGCATGTGAAACCCGCAAGTGGAGCATTCGTTTATGTGGGATGCTCACCAATCTTCATTTCAGTCGTAGGCACTCAAAGGGCACTAAGCATAGAGTGTGAAAACTGAGTTTCCTTGAGAGCTGCTTGGAAGCCTGATGGTGTGTGAAGTTAGTGAGCCAAATGGAGTTGTTCTCCCACAAGAACCACTCGGCTGATCCTTCTTCAATATGCCCTTCACCAACATGCAGTGTTTCCTTGATTGAATTAGCTCTCACACCAATATTTGCGTCTAGAGCCTTTGCATTGAGGGCTATCTGAAAACGGCTGTGGCGCTGAAGTTGCCTGTCAATGTGGAGTTGGTGGCATGTGAAACCCGCATGTGGAGCATTCGTTTGTGTGGGATGCTCTACCAGGATTATTCGTAGAACATGCACTCAAAGGGCACTAAACATAGAGTATGAAAACTGACTTTCCTTGAGAGCTGCTTGGAAGCCTGATGGTGTGTGAAGTTAGTGAGCCAAATGGAGTTGTTCTCCCACAAGAACCACTCGGCTGATCCTTCTTCAATATGCCCTTCACCAACATGCAGTGTTTCCTTGATTGAATTAGCTCTCACACCAATATTTGCGTCTAGAGCCTTTGCATTGAGGGCTATCTGAAAACGGCTGTGGCGCTGAAGTTGCCTGTGAATGTGGAGTTGGTGGCATGTGAAACCCGCATGTGGAGCATTCGTTTGTGTGGGATGCTCTACCAGGTTCATTTCAGTCCTAGCCATACAAAGGGCACTAAGCATTGAGTGTGAAAACTGAGTTTCCTTGAGAGCTGCTTGGAAGCCTGATGGTGTGTGAAGTTAGTGAGCCAAATGGAGTTGTTCTCCCACAAGAACCACTCGGCTGATCCTTCTTCAATATGCCCTTCACCAACATGCAGTGTTTCCTTGATTGAATTAGCTCTCACACCAATATTGGCGTCTATAGCCTTTGCATTGAGGGCTATCTGAAAACGGCTGTGGCGCTGAAGTTGCCTGTGAATGTGGAGTTGGTGGCATGTGAAACCCGCATGTGGAGCATTCGTTTGTGTGGGATGCTCTACCAGGTTCATTCCTAGATAATGCACTCAAAGGGCACTAAGCATAGAGTGTGAAAACTGAGTTTCCTTGAGAGCTGCTTGGAAGCCTGATGGTGTGTGAAGTTAGTGAGCCAAATGGAGTTGTTCTCCCACAAGAACCACTCAGCTGATCCTTCTTCAATATGCCCTTCACCAACATGCAGTGTTTCCTTGATTGAATTAGCTCTCACACCAATATTTGCGTCTAGAGCCTTTGCATTGAGGGCTATCTGAAAACGGCTGTGGCGCTGAAGTTGCCTGTGAATGTGGAGTTGGTGGCATGTGAAACCCGCATGTGGAGCATTCGTTTGTGTGGGATGCTCTACCAGGTTCATTCCTAGATAATGCACTCAAAGGGCACTAAGCATAGAGTGTGAAAAGTGAGTTTCCTTGAGAGCTGCTTGGAAGCCTGATGGTGTGTGAAGTTAGTGAGCCAAATGGAGTTGTTCTCCCACAAGAACCACTCAGCTGATCCTTCTTCAATATGCCCTTCACCAACATGCAGTGTTTCCTTGATTGAATTAGCTCTCACACCAATATTTGCGTCTAGAGCCTTTGCATTGAGGGCTATCTGAAAACGGCTGTGGCGCTGAAGTTGCCTGTGAATGTGGAGTTGGTGGCATGTGAAACCCGCAAGTGGAGCATTCATTTATGTGGGATGCTCACCAATCTTCATTTCAGTCGTAGGCACTCAAAGGGCACTAAGCATAGAGTGTGAAAACTGAGTTTCCTTGAGAGCTGCTTGGAAGCCTGATGGTGTGTGAAGTTAGTGAGCCAAATGGAGTTGTTCTCCCCCAAGAACCACTCGGCTGATCCTTCTTCAATATGCCCTTCACCAACATGCAGTGTTTCCTTGATTGAATTAGCTCTCACACCAATATTTGCGTCTAGAGCCTTTGCATTGAGGGCTATCTGAAAACGGCTGTGGCGCTGAAGTTGCCTGTCAATGTGGAGTTGGTGGCATGTGAAACCCGCATGTGGAGCATTCGTTTGTGTGGGATGCTCTCCAGGATTATTCGTAGAACATGCACTCAAAGGGCACTAAACATAGAGTATGAAAACTGAGTTTCCTTGAGAGCTGCTTGGAAGCCTGATGGTGTGTGAAGTTAGTGAGCCAAATGGAGTTGTTCTCCCACAAGAACCACTCGGCTGATCCTTCTTCAATATGCCCTTCACCAACATGCAGTGTTTCCTTGATTGAATTAGCTCTTACACCAATATTTGCGTCTAGAGCCTTTGCATTGAGGGCTATCTGAAAACGGCTGTGGCGCTGAAGTTGCCTGTGAATGTGGAGTTGGTGGCATGTGAAACCCGCATGTGGAGCATTCGTTTGTGTGGGATGCTCTACCAGGTTCATTTCAGTCCTAGCCATACAAAGGGCACTAAGCATTGAGTGTGAAAACTGAGTTTCCTTGAGAGCTGCTTGGAAGCCTGATGGTGTGTGAAGTTAGTGAGCCAAATGGAGTTGTTCTCCCACAAGAACCACTCGGCTGATCCTTCTTCAATATGCCCTTCACCAACATGCAGTGTTTCCTTGATTGAATTAGCTCTCACACCAATATTGGCGTCTATAGCCTTTGCATTGAGGGCTATCTGAAAACGGCTGTGGCGCTGAAGTTGCCTGTGAATGTGGAGTTGGTGGCATGTGAAACCCGCATGTGGAGCATTCGTTTGTGTGGGATGCTCTACCAGGTTCATTCCTAGATAATGCACTCAAAGGGCACTAAGCATAGAGTGTGAAAACTGAGTTTCCTTGAGAGCTGCTTGGAAGCCTGATGGTGTGTGAAGTTAGTGAGCCAAATGGAGTTGTTCTCCCACAAGAACCACTCAGCTGATCCTTCTTCAATATGCCCTTCACCAACATGCAGTGTTTCCTTGATTGAATTAGCTCTCACACCAATATTTGCGTCTAGAGCCTTTGCATTGAGGGCTATCTGAAAACGGCTGTGGCGCTGAAGTTGCCTGTGAATGTGGAGTTGGTGGCATGTGAAACCCGCATGTGGAGCATTCGTTTGTGTGGGATGCTCTACCAGGTTCATTCCTAGATAATGCACTCAAAGGGCACTAAGCATAGAGTGTGAAAAGTGAGTTTCCTTGAGAGCTGCTTGGAAGCCTGATGGTGTGTGAAGTTAGTGAGCCAAATGGAGTTGTTCTCCCACAAGAACCACTCGGCTGATCCTTCTTCAATATGCCCTTCACCAACATGCAGTGTTTCCTTGATTGAATTAGCTCTCACACCAATATTTGCGTCTAGAGCCTTTGCATTGAGGGCTATCTGAAAACGGCTGTGGCGCTGAAGTTGCCTGTGAATGTGGAGTTGGTGGCATGTGAAACCCGCAAGTGGAGCATTCGTTTATGTGGGATGCTCACCAAGCTTCATTTCAGTCCTAGGCACTCAAAGGGCACTAAGCATAGAGTGTGAAAACTGAGTTTCCTTGAGAGCTGCTTGGAAGCCTGATGGTGTGTGAAGTTAGTGAGCCAAATGGAGTTGTTCTCCCACAAGAACCACTCGGCTGATCCTTCTTCAATATGCCCTTCACCAACATGCAGTGTTTCCTTGATTGAATTAGCTCTCACACCAATATTTGCGTCTAGAGCCTTTGCATTGAGGGCTATCTGAAAACGGCTGTGGCGCTGAAGTTGCCTGTGAATGTGGAGTTGGGGGCATGTGAAACCCGCATGTGGAGCATTCGTTTGTGTGGGATGCTCTACAAGGTTCATTCCTAGATAATGCATTCAATGGGCACTAAACATAGAGTGTGAAAAGTGAGTTTCCTTGAGAGCTGCTTGGAAGCCTGATGGTGTGTGAAGTTAGTGAGCCAAATGGAGTTGTTCTCCCACAAGAACCACTCGGCTGATCCTTCTTCAATATGCCCTTCACCAACATGCAGTGTTTCCTTGATTGAATTAGCTCTCACACCAATATTGGCGTCTAGAGCCTTTGCATTGAGGGCTATCTGAAAACGGCTGTGGCGCTGAAGTTGCCTGTGAATGTGGAGTTGGTGGCATGTGAAACCCGCATGTGGAGCATTCGTTTGTGTGGGATGCTCTACCAGGTTCATTTCAGTCCTAGCCATACAAAGGGCACTAAGCATAGAGTGTGAAAACTGAGTTTTCCTTGAGAGCTGCTTGGAAGCCTGATGGTGTGTGAAGTTAGTGAGCCAAATGGAGTTGTTCTCCCACAAGAACCACTCGGCTGATCCTTCTTCAATATGCCCTTCACCAACATGCAGTGTTTCCTTGATTGAATTAGCTCTCACACCAATATTTGCGTCTAGAGCCTTTGCATTGAGGGCTATCTGAAAACGGCTGTGGCGCTGAAGTTGCCTGTGAATGTGGAGTTGGTGGCATGTGAAACCCGCATGTGGAGCATTCGTTTGTGTGGGATGCTCTACCAGGTTCATTTCAGTCCTAGCCATACAAAGGGCACTAAGCATAGAGTGTGAAAACTGAGTTTCCTTGAGAGCTGCTTGGAAGCCTGATGGTGTGTGAAGTTAGTGAGCCAAATGGAGTTGTTCTCCCACAAGAACCACTCGGCTGATCCTTCTTCAATATGCCCTTCACCAACATGCAGTGTTCCTTGATTGAATTAGCTCTCACACCAATATTTGCGTCTAGAGCCTTTGCATTGAGGGCTATCTGAAAACGGCTGTGGCGCTGAAGTTGCCTGTGAATGTGGAGTTGGTGGCATGTGAAACCCGCAAGTGGAGCATTCGTTTATGTGGGATGCTCACCAAGCTTCATTTCAGTCCTAGGCACTCAAAGGGCACTAAGCATAGAGTGTGAAAACTGAGTTTCCTTGAGAGCTGCTTGGAAGCCTGATGGTGTGTGAAGTTAGTGAGCCAAATGGAGTTGTTCTCCCACAAGAACCACTCGGCTGATCCTTCTTCAATATGCCCTTCACCAACATGCAGTGTTTCCTTGATTGAATTAGCTCTCACACCAATATTTGCGTCTAGAGCCTTTGCATTGAGGGCTATCTGAAAACGGCTGTGGCGCTGAAGTTGCCTGTGAATGTGGAGTTGGGGGCATGTGAAACCCGCATGTGGAGCATTCATTTGTGTGGGATGCTCTACAAGGTTCATTCCTAGATAATGCATTCAATGGGCACTAAACATAGAGTGTGAAAAGTGAGTTTCCTTGAGAGCTGCTTGGAAGCCTGATGGTGTGTGAAGTTAGTGAGCCAAATGGAGTTTTTCTCCCACAAGAACCACTCGGCTGATCCTTCTTCAATATGCCCTTCACCAACATGCAGTGTTTCCTTGATTGAATTAGCTCTCACACCAATATTGGCGTCTAGAGCCTTTGCATTGAGGGCTATCTGAAAACGGCTGTGGCGCTGAAGTTGCCTGTGAATGTGGAGTTGGTGGCATGTGAAACCCGCATGTGAGCATTCGTTTGTGTGGGATGCTCTACCAGGTTCATTTCAGTCCTAGCCATACAAAGGGCACTAAGCATAGAGTGTGAAAACTGAGTTTCCTTGAGAGCTGCTTGGAAGCCTGATGGTGTGTGAAGTTAGTGAGCCAAATGGAGTTGTTCTCCCACAAGAACCACTCGGCTGATCCTTCTTCAATATGCCCTTCACCAACATGCAGTGTTTCGTTGATTGAATTAGCTCTCACACCAATATTTGCGTCTAGAGCCTTTTCATTGAGGGCTATCTGAAAACGGCTGTGGCGCTGAAGTTGCCTGTGAATGTGGAGTTGGTGGCATGTGAAACCCGCATGTGGAGCATTCGTTTGTGTGGGATGCTCTACCAGGTTCATTTCAGTCCTAGCCATAAAAAGGGCACTAAGCATAGAGTGTGAAAACTGAGTTTCCTTGAGAGCTGCTTGGAAGCCTGATGGTGTGTGAAGTTAGTGAGCCAAATGGAGTTGTTCTCCCACAAGAACCACTCGGCTGATCCTTCTTCAATATGCCCTTCACAACATGCAGTGTTTCCTTGATTGAATTAGCTCTCACACCAATATTTGCGTCTAGAGCCTTTGCATTGAGGGCTATCTGAAAACGGCTGTGGCGCTGAAGTTGCCTGTGAATGTGGAGTTGGGGGCATGTGAAACCCGCATGTGGAGCATTCGTTTGTGTGGGATGCTCTACAAGGTTCATTCCTAGATAATGCATTCAATGGGCACTAAACATAGAGTGTGAAAAGTGAGTTTCCTTGAGAGCTGCTTGGAAGCCTGATGGTGTGTGAAGTTAGTGAGCCAAAATGGAGTTGTTCTCCCACAAGAACCACTCGGCTGATCCTTCTTCAATATGCCCTTCACCAACATGCAGTGTTTCCTTGATTGAATTAGCTCTCACACCAATATTTGCGTCTAGAGCCTTTGCATTGAGGGCTATCTGAAACGGCTGTGGCGCTGAAGTTGCCTGTGAATGTGGAGTTGGTGGCATGTGAAACCCGCATGTGGAGCATTCGTTTGTGTGGGATGCTCTACCAGGTTCATTCCTAGATAATGCACTCAAAGGGCACTAAGCATAGAGTGTGAAAAGTGAGTTTCCTTGAGAGCTGCTTGGAAGCCTGATGGTGTGTGAAGTTAGTGAGCCAAATGGAGTTGTTCTCCCACAAGAACCACTCGGCTGATCCTTCTTCAATATGCCCTTCACCAACATGCAGTGTTTCCTTGATTGAATTAGCTCTCACACCAATATTTGCGTCTAGAGCCTTTGCATTGAGGGCTATCTGAAAACGGCTGTGGCGCTGAAGTTGACTGTGAATGTGGAGTTGGTGGCATGTGAAACCCGCAAGTGGAGCATTCGTTTATGTGGGATGCTCACCAAGCTTCATTTCAGTCCTAGGCACTCAAAGGGCACTAAGCATAGAGTGTGAAAACTGAGTTTCCTTGAGAGCTGCTTGGAAGCCTGATGGTGTGTGAAGTTAGTGAGCCAAATGGAGTTGTTCTCCCACAAGAACCACTCGGCTGATCCTTCTTCAATATGCCCTTCACCAACATGCAGTGTTTCCTTGATTGAATTAGCTCTCACACCAATATTTGCGTCTAGAGCCTTTGCATTGAGGGCTATCTGAAAACGGCTGTGGCGCTGAGTTGCCTGTGAATGTGGAGTTGGGGGCATGTGAAACCCGCATGTGGAGCATTCGTTTGTGTGGGATGCTCTACAAGGTTCATTCCTAGATAATGCATTCAATGGGCACTAAACATAGAGTGTGAAAAGTGAGTTTCCTTGAGAGCTGCTTGGAAGCCTGATGGTGTGTGAAGTTAGTGAGCCAAATGGAGTTGTTCTCCCACAAGAACCACTCGGCTGATCCTTCTTCAATATGCCCTTCACCAACATGCAGGTTTCCTTGATTGAATTAGCTCTCACACCAATATTGGCGTCTAGAGCCTTTGCATTGAGGGCTATCTGAAAACGGCTGTGGCGCTGAAGTTGCCTGTGAATGTGGAGTTGGTGGCATGTGAAACCCGCATGTGGAGCATTCGTTTGTGTGGGATGCTCTAAAAGGTTCATTTCAGTCCTAGCCATACAAAGGGCACTAAGCATAGAGTGTGAAAACTGAGTTTCCTTGAGAGCTGCTTGGAAGCCTGATGGTGTGTGAAGTTAGTGAGCCAAATGGAGTTGTTCTCCCACAAGAACCACTCGGCTGATCCTTCTTCAATATGCCCTTCACCAACATGCAGTGTTTCCTTGATTGAATTAGCTCTCACACCAATATTTGCGTCTAGAGCCTTTGCATTGAGGGCTATCTGAAAACGGCTGTGGCGCTGAAGTTGCCTGTGAATGTGGAGTTGGTGGCATGTGAAACCCGCATGTGGAGCATTCGTTTGTGTGGGATGCTCTACCAGGTTCATTCAGTCCTAGCCATAAAAAGGGCACTAAGCATAGAGTGTGAAAACTGAGTTTCCTTGAGAGCTGCTTGGAAGCCTGATGGTGTGTGAAGTTAGTGAGCCAAATGGAGTTGTTCTCCCACAAGAACCACTCGGCTGATCCTTCTTCAATATGCCCTTCACCAACATGCAGTGTTTCCTTGATTGAATTAGCTCTCACACCAATATTTGCGTCTAGAGCCTTTGCATTGAGGGCTATCTGAAAACGGCTGTGGCGCTGAAGCTGCCTGTCAATGTGGAGTTGGTGGCATGTGAAACCCGCATGTGGAGCATTCGTTTGTGTGGGATGCTCTACCAGGTTCATTCCTAGATAATGCACTCAAAGGGCACTAAGCATAGAGTGTGAAAACTGAGTTTCCTTGAGAGCTGCTTGGAAGCCTGATGGTGTGTGAAGTTAGTGAGCCAAATGGAGTTGTTCTCCCACAAGAACCACTCGGCTGATCCTTCTTCAATATGCCCTTCACCAACATGCAGTGTTTCCTTGATTGAATTAGCTCTCACACCAATATTTGCGTCTAGAGCCTTTGCATTGAGGGCTATCTGAAAACGGCTGTGGCGCTGAAGTTGCCTGTGAATGTGGAGTTGGTGGCATGTGAAACCCGCATGTGGAGCATTCGTTTGTGTGGGATGCGCTACCAGGTTCATTTCAGTCCTAGCCATACAAAGAGCACTAAGCATAGAGTGTGAAAAGTGAGTTTCCTTGAGAGCTGCTTGGAAGCCTGATGGTGTGTGAAGTTAGTGAGCCAAATGGAGTTGTTCTCCCACAAGAACCACTCGGCTGATCCTTCTTCAATATGCCCTTCACCAACATGCAGTGTTTCCTTGATTGAATTAGCTCTCACACCAATATTTGCGTCTAGAGCCTTTGCATTGAGGCTATCTGAAAACGGCTGTGGCGCTGAAGTTGCCTGTGAATGTGGAGTTGGTGGCATGTGAAACCCGCATGTGGAGCATTTGTTTGTGTGGGATGCTCTACCAGGTTCATTTCAGTCCTCGCCATACAAAGGGCACTAAGCATAGAGTGTGAAAACTGAGTTTCCTTGAGAGCTGCTTGGAAGCCCTGATGGTGTGTGAAGTTAGTGAGCCAAATGGAGTTGTTCTCCCACAAGAACCACTCGGCTGATCCTTCTTCAATATGCCCTTCACCAACATGCAGTGTTTCCTTGATTGAATTAGCTCTCACACCAATATTTGCTTTAGAGCCTTTGCATTGAGGGCTATCTGAAAACGGCTGTGGCGCTGAAGCTGCCTGTCAATGTGGAGTTGGTGGCATGTGAAACCCGCATGTGGAGCATTCGTTTGTGTGGGATGCTCTACCAGGTTCATTTCAGTCCTAGGCACTCAAAGGGGCACTAAGCATAGAGTGTGAAAACTGAGTTTCCTTGAGAGCTGCTTGGAAGCCTGATGGTGTGTGAAGTTAGTGAGCCAAATGGAGTTGTTCTCCCACAAGAACCACTCGGCTGATCCTTCTTCAATATGCCCTTCACCAACGTGCAGTGTTTCCTTGATTGAATTAGCTCTCACACCAATATTTGCGTCTAGAGCCTTTGCATTGAGGGCTATCTGAAAACGGCTGTGGCGCTGAAGTTGCCTGTGAATGTGGAGTTGGTGGCATGTGAAACCCGCATGTGGAGCATTCGTTTGTGTGGGATGCTCTACCAGGTTCATTTCAGTCCTAGCCATACAAAGGGCACTAAGCATAGAGTGTGAAAACTGAGTTTCCTTGAGAGCTGCTTGGAAGCCTGATGGTGTGTGAAGTTAGTGAGCCAAATGGAGTTGTTCTCCCACAAGAACCACTCTGCTGATCCTTCTTCAATATGCCCTTCACCAACATGCAGTGTTTCCTTGATTGAATTAGCTCTCACACCAATATTTGCGTCTAGAGCCTTTGCATTGAGGGCTATCTGAAAACGGCTGTGGCGCTGAAGTTGCCTGTGAATGTGGAGTTGGTGGCATGTGAAACCCGCATGTGGAGCATTCGTTTGTGTGGGATGCTCTACCAGGTTCATTTCAGTCCTAGCCATACAAAGGGCACTAAGCATAGAGTGTGAAAACTGAGTTTCCTTGAGAGCTGCTTGGAAGCCTGATGGTGTGTGAAGTTAGTGAGCCAAATGGAGTTGTTCTCCCACAAGAACCACTCGGCTGATCCTTCTTCAATATGCCCTTCACCAACATGCAGTGTTTCCTTGATTGAATTAGCTCTCACACCAATATTTGCGTCTAGAGCCTTTGTATTGAGGGCTATCTGAAAACGGCTGTGGCGCTGAAGTTGCCTGTGAATGTGGAGTTGGTGGCATGTGAAACCCGCATGTGGAGCATTCGTTTGTGTGGGATGCTCTACCAGGTTCATTCCTAGATAATGCACTCAAAGGGCACTAAGCATAGAGTGTGAAAACTGAGTTTCCTTGAGAGCTGCTTGGAAGCCTGATGGTGTGTGAAGTTAGTGAGCCAAATGGAGTTGTTCTCCCACAAGAACCACTCGGCTGATCCTTCTTCAATATGCCCTTCACCAACATGCAGTGTTTCCTTGATTGAATTAGCTCTCACACCAATATTTGCGTCTAGAGCCTTTGCATTGAGGGCTATCTGAAAACGGCTGTGGCGCTGAAGTTGCCTGTGAATGTGGAGTTGGTGGCATGTGAAACCCGCATGTGGAGCATTCGTTTGTGTGGGATGCTCTACCAGGTTCATTTCAGTCCTCGCCATACAAAGGGCACTAAGCATAGAGTGTGAAAACTGAGTTTCCTTGAGAGCTGCTTGGAAGCCTGATGGTGTGTGAAGTTAGTGAGCCAAATGGAGTTGTTCTCCCACAAGAACACTCGGCTGATCCTTCTTCAATATGCCCTTCACCAACATGCAGTGTTTCCTTGATTGAATTAGCTCTCACACCAATATTGGCGTCTAGAGCCTTTGCATTGAGGGCTATCTGAAAACGGCTGTGGCGCTGAAGTTGCCTGTGAATGTGGAGTTGGTGGCATGTGAAACCCGCATGTGGAGCATTCGTTTGTGTGGGATGCTCTACCAGGTTCATTTCAGTCCTAGCCATACAAAGGGCACTAAGCATAGAGTGTGAAAACTGAGTTTCCTTGAGAGCTGCTTGGAAGCCTGATGGTGTGTGAAGTTAGTGAGCCAAATGGAGTTGTTCTCCCACAAGAACCACTCGGCTGATCCTTCTTCAATATGCCCATTCACCAACATGCAGTGTTTCCTTGATTGAATTAGCTCTCACACCAATATTTGCGTCTAGAGCCTTTGCTTTGAGGGCTATTTGAAAACGGCTGTGGCGCTGAAGTTGCCTGTGAATGTGGAGTTGGTGGCATGTGAAACCCGCATGTGGAGCATTCGTTTGTGTGGGATGCTCTACCAGGTTCATTTCAGTCCTAGCCATACAAAGGGCACTAAGCATAGAGTGTGAAAACTGAGTTTCCTTGAGAGCTGCTTGGAAGCCTGATGGTGTGTGAAGTTAGTGAGCCAAATGGAGTTGTTCTCCCACAAGAACCACTCGGCTGATCCTTCTTCAATATGCCCTTCACCAACATGCAGTGTTTCGTTGATTGAATTAGCTCTCACACCAATATTTGCGTCTAGAGCCTTTGCATTGAGGGCTATCTGAAAACGGCTGTGGCGCTGAAGTTGCCTGTGAATGTGGAGTTGGTGGCATGTGAAACCCGCATGTGGAGCATTCGTTTGTGTGGGATGCGCTACCAGGTTCATTTCAGTCCTAGCCATACAAAGAGCACTAAGCATAGAGTGTGAAAACTGAGTTTCCTTGAGAGCTGCTTGGAAGCCTGATGGTGTGTGAAGTTAGTGAGCCAAATGGAGTTGTTCTCCCACAAGAACCACTCGGCTGATCCTTCTTCAATATGCCCTTCACCAACATGCAGTGTTTCCTTGATTGAATTAGCTCTCACACCAATATTTGCGTCTAGAGCCTTTGCATTGAGGGCTATCTGAAAACGGCTGTGGCGCTGAAGTTGCCTGTGAATGTGGAGTTGGTGGCATGTGAAACCCGCATGTGGAGCATTTGTTTGTGTGGGATGCTCTACCAGGTTCATTTCAGTCCTCGCCATACAAAGGGCACTAAGCATAGAGTGTGAAAACTGAGTTTCCTTGAGAGCTGCTTGGAAGCCTGATGGTGTGTGAAGTTAGAGAGCCAAATGGAGTTGTTCTCCACAAGAACCACTCGGCTGATCCTTCTTCAATATGCCCTTCACCAACATGCAGTGTTTCCTTGATTGAATTAGCTCTCACACCAATATTTGCTTTAGAGCCTTTGCATTGAGGGCTATCTGAAAACGGCTGTGGCGCTGAAGTTGCCTGTCAATGTGGAGTTGGTGGCATGTGAAACCCGCATGTGGAGCATTCGTTTGTGTGGGATGCTCTACCAGGTTCATTTCAGTCCTAGGCACTCAAAGGGCACTAAGCATAGAGTGTGAAAACTGAGTTTCCTTGAGAGCTGCTTGGAAGCCTGATGGTGTGTGAAGTTAGTGAGCCAAATGGAGTTGTTCTCCCACAAGAACCACTCGGCTGATCCTTCTTCAATATGCCCTTCACCAACATGCAGTGTTTCCTTGATTGAATTAGCTCTCACACCAATATTTGCGTCTAGAGCCTTTGCATTGAGGGCTATCTGAAAACGGCTGTGGCGCTGAAGTTGCCTGTGAATGTGGAGTTGGTGGCATGTGAAACCCGCATGTGGAGCATTCGTTTGTGTGGGATGCTCTACCAGGTTCATTTCAGTCCTAGCCATACAAAGGGCACTAAGCATAGAGTGTGAAAACTGAGTTTCCTTGAGAGCTGCTTGGAAGCCTGATGGTGTGTGAAGTTAGTGAGCCAAATGGAGTTGTTCTCCCACAAGAACCACTCGGCTGATCCTTCTTCAATATGCCCTTCACCAACATGCAGTGTTTCCTTGATTGAATTAGCTCTCACACCAATATTTGCGTCTAGAGCCTTTGCATTGAGGGCTATCTGAAAACGGCTGTGGCGCTGAAGTTGCCTGTGAATGTGGAGTTGGTGGCATGTGAAACCCGCATGTGGAGCATTCGTTTGTGTGGGATGCTCTACCAGGTTCATTTCAGTCCTAGCCATACAAAGGGCACTAAGCATAGAGTGTGAAAACTGAGTTTCCTTGAGAGCTGCTTGGAAGCCTGATGGTGTGTGAAGTTAGTGAGCCAAATGGAGTTGTTCTCCCACAAGAACCACTCGGCTGATCCTTCTTCAATATGCCCTTCACCAACATGCAGTGTTTCCTTGATTGAATTAGCTCTCACACCAATATTTGCGTCTAGAGCCTTTGTATTGAGGGCTATCTGAAAACGGCTGTGGCGCTGAAGTTGCCTGTGAATGTGGAGTTGGTGGCATGTGAAACCCGCATGTGGAGCATTCGTTTGTGTGGATGCTCTACCAGGTTCATTCCTAGACTATGCACTCAAAGGGCACTAAGCATAGAGTGTGAAAACTGAGTTTCCTTGAGAGCTGCTTGGAAGCCTGATGGTGTGTGAAGTTAGTGAGCCAAATGGAGTTGTTCTCCCACAAGAACCACTCGGCTGATCCTTCTTCAATATGCCCTTCACCAACATGCAGTGTTTCCTTGATTGAATTAGCTCTCACACCAATATTTGCGTCTAGAGCCTTTGCATTGAGGGCTATCTGAAAACGGCTGTGGCGCTGAAGTTGGCCTGTGAATGTGGAGTTGGTGCATGTGAAACCCGCATGTGGAGCATTCGTTTGTGTGGGATGCTCTACCAGGTTCATTTCAGTCCTCGCCATACAAAGGGCACTAAGCATAGAGTGTGAAAACTGAGTTTCCTTGAGAGCTGCTTGGAAGCCTGATGGTGTGTGAAGTTAGTGAGCCAAATGGAGTTGTTCTCCCACAAGAACCACTCGGCTGATCCTTCTTCAATATGCCCATTCACCAACATGCAGTGTTTCCTTGATTGAATTAGCTCTCACACCAATATTTGCGTCTAGAGCCTTTGCATTGAGGGCTATCTGAAAACGGCTGTGGCGCTGAAGTGCCTGTGAATGTGGAGTTGGTGGCATGTGAAACCCGCATGTGGAGCATTCGTTTGTGTGGGATGCTCTACCAGGTTCATTTCAGTCCTAGCCATACAAAGGGCACTAAGCATAGAGTGTGAAAACTGAGTTTCCTTGAGAGCTGCTTGGAAGCCTGATGGTGTGTGAAGTTAGTGAGCCAAATGGAGTTGTTCTCCCACAAGAACCACTCGGCTGATCCTTCTTCAATATGCCCTTCACCAACAGCAGTGTTTCCTTGATTGAATTAGCTCTCACACCAATATTTGCGTCTAGAGCCTTTGCATTGAGGGCTATCTGAAAACGGCTGTGGCGCTGAAGTTGCCTGTGAATGTGGAGTTGGTGGCATGTGAAACCCGCATGTGGAGCATTCGTTTGTGTGGGATGCTCTACCAGGTTCATTTCAGTCCTAGCCATACAAAGGGCACTAAGCATAGAGTGTGAAAACTGAGTTTCCTTGAGAGCTGCTTGGAAGCCTGATGGTGTGTGAAGTTAGTGAGCCAAATGGAGTTGTTCTCCCACAAGAACCACTCGGCTGATCCTTCTTCAATATGCCCTTCACCAACATGCAGTGTTTCCTTGATTGAATTAGCTCTCACACCAATATTTGCGTCTAGAGCCTTTGCATTGAGGGCTATCTGAAAACGGCTGTGGCGCTGAAGTTGCCTGTGAATGTGGAGTTGGTGGCATGTGAAACCCGCATGTGGAGCATTCGTTTGTGTGGGATGCTCTACCAGGTTCATTTCAGTCCTAGCCATACAAAGGGCACTAAGCATAGAGTGTGAAAACTGAGTTTCCTTGAGAGCTGCTTGGAAGCCTGATGGTGTGTGAAGTTAGTGAGCCAAATGGAGTTGTTCTCCCACAAGAACCACTCGGCTGATCCTTCTTCAATATGCCCTTCACCAACATGCAGTGTTTCCTTGATTGAATTAGCTCTCACACCAATATTTGCGTCTAGAGCCTTTGCATTGAGGGCTATCTGAAAACGGCTGTGGCGCTGAAGTTGCCTGTGAATGTGGAGTTGGTGGCATGTGAAACCCGCATGTGGAGCATTCGTTTGTGTGGGATGCTCTACCAGGTTCATTCTAGACTATGCACTCAAGGGCACTAAGCATAGAGTGTGAAAACTGAGTTTCCTTGAGAGCTGCTTGGAAGCCTGATGGTGTGTGAAGTTAGTGAGCCAAATGGAGTTGTTCTCCCACAAGAACCACTCGGCTGATCCTTCTTCAATATGCCCTTCACCAACATGCAGTGTTTCCTTGATTGAATTAGCTCTCACACCAATATTGGCGTCTAGAGCCTTTGCATTGAGGGCTATCTGAAAACGGCTGTGGCGCTGAAGTTGCCTGTGAATGTGGAGTTGGTGGCATGTGAAACCCGCATGTGGAGCATTCGTTTGTGTGGGATGCTCTACCAGGTTCATTTCAGTCCTAGCCATACAAAGGGCACTAAGCATAGAGTGTGAAAACTGAGTTTCCTTGAGAGCTGCTTGGAAGCCTGATGGTGTGTGAAGTTAGTGAGCCAAATGGAGTTGTTCTCCCACAAGAACCACTCGGCTGATCCTTCTTCAATATGCCCTTCACCAACATGCAGTGTTTCCTTGATTGAATTAGCTCTCACACCAATATTGGCGTCTAGAGCCTTTGCATTGAGGGCTATCTGAAAACGGCTTGTGGCGCTGAAGTTGCCTGTGAATGTGGAGTTGGTGGCATGTGAAACCCGCATGTGGAGCATTCGTTTGTGTGGGATGCTCTACCAGGTTCATTTCAGTCCTAGCCATACAAAGGGCACTAAGCATAGAGTGTGAAAACTGAGTTTCCTTGAGAGCTGCTTGGAAGCCTGATGGTGTGTGAAGTTAGTGAGCCAAATGGAGTTGTTCTCCCACAAGAACCACTCGGCTGATCCTTCTTCAATATGCCCTTCACCAACATGCAGTGTTTCCTTGATTGAATTAGCTCTCACACCAATATTTGCGTCTAGAGCCTTTGCATTGAGGGCTATCTGAAAACGGCTGTGGCGCTGAAGTTGCCTGTGAATGTGGAGTTGGTGGCATGTGAAACCCGCATGTGGAGCATTCGTTTGTGTGGGATGCTCTACCAGGTTCATTTCAGTCCTAGCCATACAAAGGGCACTAAGCATAGAGTGTGAAAACTGAGTTTCCTGAGAGCTGCTTGGAAGCCTGATGGTGTGTGAAGTTAGTGAGCCAAATGGAGTTGTTCTCCCACAAGAACCACTCGGCTGATCCTTCTTCAATATGCCCTTCACCAACATGCAGTGTTTCCTTGATTGAATTAGCTCTCACACCAATATTTGCGTCTAGAGCCTTTGCATTGAGGGCTATCTGAAAACGGCTGTGGCGCTGAAGTTGCCTGTGAATGTGGAGTTGGTGGCATGTGAAACCCGCATGTGGAGCATTCGTTTGTGTGGGATGCTCTACCAGGTTCATTTCAGTCCTAGCCATACAAAGGGCACTAAGCATAGAGTGTGAAAACTGAGTTTCCTTGAGAGCTGCTTGGAAGCCTGATGGTGTGTGAAGTTAGTGAGCCAAATGGAGTTGTTCTCCCACAAGAACCACTCGGCTGATCCTTCTTCAATATGCCCATTCACCAACATGCAGTGTTTCCTTGATTGAATTAGCTCTCACACCAATATTTGCGTCTAGAGCCTTTGCTTTGAGGGCTATTGAAAACGGCTGTGGCGCTGAGTTGCCTGTGAATGTGGAGTTGGTGGCATGTGAAACCCGCATGTGGAGCATTCGTTTGTGTGGGATGCTCTACCAGGTTCATTTCAGTCCTAGCCATACAAAGGGCACTAAGCATAGAGTGTGAAAACTGAGTTTCCTTGAGAGCTGCTTGGAAGCCTGATGGTGTGTGAAGTTAGTGAGCCAAATGGAGTTGTTCTCCCACAAGAACCACTCGGCTGATCCTTCTTCAATATGCCCTTCACCAACATGCAGTGTTTCCTTGATTGAATTAGCTCTCACACCAATATTTGCGTCTAGAGCCTTTGCATTGAGGGCTATCTGAAAACGGCTGTGGCGCTGAAGTTGCGTGTGAATGTGGAGTTGGTGGCATGTGAAACCCGCATGTGGAGCATTCGTTTGTGTGGGATGCTCTACCAGGTTCATTTCAGTCCTAGCCATACAAAGGGCACTAAGCATAGAGTGTGAAAACTGAGTTTCCTTGAGAGCTGCTTGGAAGCCTGATGGTGTGTGAAGTTAGTGAGCCAAATGGAGTTGTTCTCCCACAAGAACCACTCGGCTGATCCTTCTTCAATATGCCCTTCACCAACATGCAGTGTTTCCTTGATTGAATTAGCTCTCACACCAATATTTGCGTCTAGAGCCTTTGCATTGAGGGCTATCTGAAAACGGCTGTGGCGCTGAAGTTGCCTGTGAATGTGGAGTTGGTGGCATGTGAAACCCGCATGTGGAGCATTCGTTTGTGTGGGATGCTCTACCAGGTTCATTTCAGTCCTAGCACTCAAAGGGCACTAAGCATAGAGTGTGAAAACTGAGTTTCCTTGAGAGCTGCTTGGAAGCCTGATGGTGTGTGAAGTTAGTGAGCCAAATGGAGTTGTTCTCCCACAAGAACCACTCGGCTGATCCTTCTTCAATATGCCCTTCACCAACATGCAGTGTTTCCTTGATTGAATTAGCTCTCACACCAATATTGCGTCTAGAGCCTTTGCATTGAGGGCTATCTGAAAACGGCTGTGGCGCTGAAGTTGCCTGTGAATGTGGAGTTGGTGGCATGTGAAACCCGCATGTGGAGCATTCGTTTGTGTGGGATGCTCTACCAGGTTCATTCCTAGATAATCACTCAAAGGGCACTAAGCATAGAGTGTGAAAACTGAGTTTCCTTGAGAGCTGCTTGGAAGCCTGATGGTGTGTGAAGTTAGTGAGCCAAATGGAGTTGTTCTCCCACAAGAACCACTCGGCTGATCCTTCTTCAATATGCCCTTCACCAACATGCAGTGTTTCCCTTGATTGAATTAGCTCTCACACCAATATTGGCGTCTAGAGCCTTTGCATTGAGGGCTATCTGAAAACGGCTGTGGCGCTGAAGTTGCCTGTGAATGTGGAGTTGGTGGCATGTGAAACCCGCATGTGGAGCATTCGTTTGTGTGGGATGCTCTACCAGGTTCATTTCAGTCCTAGCCATACAAAGGGCACTAAGCATAGAGTGTGAAAACTGAGTTTCCTTGAGAGCTGCTTGGAAGCCTGATGGTGTGTGAAGTTAGTGAGCCAAATGGAGTTGTTCTCCCACAAGAACCACTCGGCTGATCCTTCTTCAATATGCCCTTCACCAACATGCAGTGTTCCTTGATTGAATTAGCTCTCACACCAATATTGGCGTCTAGAGCCTTTGCATTGAGGGCTATCTGAAAACGGCTGTGGCGCTGAAGTTGCCTGTGAATGTGGAGTTGGTGGCATGTGAAACCCGCATGTGGAGCATTCGTTTGTGTGGGATGCTCTACCAGGTTCATTTCAGTCCTAGCCATACAAAGGGCACTAAGCATAGAGTGTGAAAACTGAGTTTCCTTGAGAGCTGCTTGGAAGCCTGATGGTGTGTGAAGTTAGTGAGCCAAATGGAGTTGTTCTCCCACAAGAACCACTCGGCTGATCCTTCTTCAATATGCCCTTCACCAACATGCAGTGTTTCCTTGATTGAATTAGCTCTCACACCAATATTTGCGTCTAGAGCCTTTGCATTGAGGGCTATCTGAAAACGGCTGTGGCGCTGAAGTTGCCTGTGAATGTGGAGTTGGTGGCATGTGAAACCCGCATGTGGAGCATTCGTTTGTGGGATGCTCTACCAGGTTCATTTCAGTTAATGCACTCAAAGGGCACTAAGCATAGAGTGTGAAAACTGAGTTTCCTTGGAGCTGCTTGGAAGCCTGATGGTGTGTGAAGTTAGTGAGCCAAATGGAGTTGTTCTCCCACAAGAAACCACTCGGCTGATCTTCTTCAATATGCCCTTCACCAACATGCAGTGTTTCTTGATTGAATTAGCTCTCACACCAATATTGGCGTCTAGAGCCTTTGCATTGAGGGCTATCTGAAAACGGCTGTGGCGCTGAAGTTGCCTGTGAATGTGGAGTTGGTGGCATGTGAAACCCGCATGTGGAGCATTCGTTTGTGTGGGATGCTCTACAGGTTCATTTCAGTCCTCGCCATACAAAGGGCACTAAGCATAGAGTGTGAAAACTGAGTTTCCTTGAGAGCTGCTGGGAAGCCTGATGGTGTATGAAGTTAGTGAGCCAAATGGAGTTGTTCTCCCACAAGAACCACTCGGCTGATCCTTCTTCAATATGCCCTTCACCAACATGCAGTGTTTCCTTGATTGAATTAGCTCTCACACCAATATTTGCGTCTAGAGCCTTTGCATTGAGGGCTATCTGAAAACGGCTGTGGCGCTGAAGTTGCGTGTGAATGTGGAGTTGGTGGCATGTGAAACCCGCAAGTGGAGCATTCGTTTGTGTGGGATGCTCTACCAGGTTCATTTCAGTCCTAGCCATACAAAGGGCACTAAGCATAGAGTGTGAAAACTGAGTTTCCTTGAGAGCTGCTTGGAAGCCTGATGGTGTGTGAAGTTAGTGAGCCAAATGGAGTTGTTCTCCCACAAGAACCACTCGGCTGATCCTTCTTCAATATGCCCTTCACCAACATGCAGTGTTTCCTTGATTGAATTAGCTCTCACACCAATATTTGCGTCTAGAGCCTTTGCATTGAGGGCTATCTGAAAACGGCTGTGGCGCTGAAGTTGCCTGTGAATGTGGAGTTGGTGGCATGTGAAACCCGCATGTGGAGCATTCGTTTGTGTGGGATGCTCTACCAGGTTCATTTCAGTCCTAGCCATACAAAGGGCACTAAGCATAGAGTGTGAAAACTGAGTTTCCTTGAGAGCTGCTTGAAGCCTGATGGTGTGTGAAGTTAGTGAGCCAAATGGAGTTGTTCTCCCACAAGAACCACTCGGCTGATCCTTCTTCAATATGCCCTTCACCAACATGCAGTGTTTCCTTGATTGAATTAGCTCTCACACCAATATTTGCGTCTAGAGCCTTTGCATTGAGGGCTATCTGAAAACGGCTGTGGCGCTGAAGTTGCCTGTGAATGTGGAGTTGGTGGCATGTGAAACCCGCATGTGGAGCATTCGTTTGTGTGGGATGCTCTACCAGGTTCATTCTAGATCCTAGCCACTCAAAGGGCACTAAGCATAGAGTGTGAAAACTGAGTTTCCTTGAGAGCTGCTTGGAAGCCTGATGGTGTGTGAAGTTAGTGAGCCAAATGGAGTTGTTCTCCCACAAGAACCACTCGGCTGATCCTTCTTCAATATGCCCTTCACCAACATGCAGTGTTTCCTGATTGAATTAGCTCTCACACCAATATTGGCGTCTAGAGCCTTTGCATTGAGGGCTATCTGAAAACGGCTGTGGCGCTGAAGTTGCCTGTGAATGTGGAGTTGGTGGCATGTGAAACCCGCATGTGGAGCATTCGTTTGTGTGGGATGCTCTACAGGTTCATTTCAGTCCTAGCCATACAAAGGGCACTAAGCATAGAGTGTGAAAACTGAGTTTCCTTGAGAGCTGCTTGGAAGCCTGATGGTGTGTGAAGTTAGTGAGCCAAATGGAGTTGTTCTCCCACAAGAACCACTCGGCTGATCCTTCTTCAATATGCCCTTCACCAACATGCAGTGTTTCCTTGATTGAATTAGCTCTCACACCAATATTGGCGTCTAGAGCCTTTGCATTGAGGGCTATCTGAAAAACGGCTGTGGCGCTGAAGTTGCCTGTGAATGTGGAGTTGGTGGCATGTGAAACCCGCATGTGGAGCATTCGTTTGTGTGGGATGCTCTACCAGGTTCATTTCAGTCCTAGCCATACAAAGGGCACTAAGCATAGAGTGTGAAAACTGAGTTTCCTTGAGAGCTGCTTGGAAGCCTGATGGTGTGTGAAGTTAGTGAGCCAAATGGAGTTGTTCTCCCACAAGAACCACTCGGCTGATCCTTCTTCAATATGCCCTTCACCAACATGCAGTGTTTCCTTGATTGAATTAGCTCTCACACCAATATTTGCGTCTAGAGCCTTTGCATTGAGGGCTATCTGAAAACGGCTGTGGCGCTGAAGTTGCCTGTGAATGTGGAGTTGGTGGCATGTGAAACCCGCATGTGGAGCATTCGTTTGTGTGGGATGCTCTACCAGGTTCATTCAGTCCTAGCCATACAAAGGGCACTAAGCATAGAGTGTGAAAACTGAGTTTCCTTGAGAGCTGCTTGGAAGCCTGATGGTGTGTGAAGTTAGTGAGCCAAATGGAGTTGTTCTCCCACAAGAACCACTCGGCTGATCCTTCTTCAATATGCCCTTCACCAACATGCAGTGTTTCCTTGATTGAATTAGCTCTCACACCAATATTTGCGTCTAGAGCCTTTGCATTGAGGGCTATCTGAAAACGGCTGTGGCGCTGAAGTTGCCTGTGAATGTGGAGTTGGTGGCATGTGAAACCCGCATGTGGAGCATTCGTTTGTGTGGGATGCTCTACCAGGTTCATTTCAGTCCTAGCCATACAAAGGGCACTAAGCATAGAGTGTGAAAACTGAGTTTCCTTGAGAGCTGCTTGGAAGCCTGATGGTGTGTGAAGTTAGTGAGCCAAATGGAGTTGTTCTCCCACAAGAACCACTCGGCTGATCCTTCTTCAATATGCCCTTCACCAACATGCAGTGTTTCCTTGATTGAATTAGCTCTCACACCAATATTTGCGTCTAGAGCCTTTGCATTGAGGGCTATCTGAAAACGGCTGTGGCGCTGAAGTTGCGTGTGAATGTGGAGTTGGTGGCATGTGAAACCCGCATGTGGAGCATTCGTTTGTGTGGGATGCTCTACCAGGTTCATTTCAGTCCTAGCCATACAAAGGGCACTAAGCATAGAGTGTGAAAACTGAGTTTCCTTGAGAGCTGCTTGGAAGCCTGATGGTGTGTGAAGTTAGTGAGCCAAATGGAGTTGTTCTCCCACAAGAACCACTCGGCTGATCCTTCTTCAATATGCCCTTCACCACATGCAGTGTTTCCTTGATTGAATTAGCTCTCACACCAATATTTGCGTCTAGAGCCTTTGCATTGAGGGCTATCTGAAAACGGCTGTGGCGCTGAAGTTGCCTGTGAATGTGGAGTTGGTGGCATGTGAAACCCGCATGTGGAGCATTCGTTTGTGTGGGATGCTCTACCAGGTTCAGTTCATCCTAGCAATGCACTCAAGGGCACTAAGCATAGAGTGTGAAAACTGAGTTTCCTTGAGAGCTGCTTGGAAGCCTGATGGTGTGTGAAGTTAGTGAGCCAAATGGAGTTGTTCTCCCACAAGAACCACTCGGCTGATCCTTCTTCAATATGCCCTTCACCAACATGCAGTGTTTCCTTGATTGAATTAGCTCTCACACCAATATTTGCGTCTAGAGCCTTTGCATTGAGGGCTATCTGAAAACGGCTGTGGCGCTGAAGTTGCCTGTGAATGTGGAGTTGGTGGCATGTGAAACCCGCATGTGGAGCATTCGTTTGTGTGGGATGCTCTACCAGGTTCATTTCAGTCATCGCCACTCAAAGGGCACTAAGCATAGAGTGTGAAAACTGAGTTTCCTTGAGAGCTGCTTGGAAGCCTGATGGTGTGTGAAGTTAGTGAGCCAAATGGAGTTGTTCTCCCACAAGAACCACTCGGCTGATCCTTCTTCAATATGCCCTTCACCAACATGCAGTGTTTCCTTGATTGAATTAGCTCTCACACCAATATTGGCGTCTAGAGCCTTTGCATTGAGGGCTATCTGAAAACGGCTGTGGCGCTGAAGTTGCCTGTGAATGTGGAGTTGGTGGCATGTGAAACCCGCATGTGGAGCATTCGTTTGTGTGGGATGCTCTACCAGGTTCATTTCAGTCCTAGCCATACAAAGGGCACTAAGCATAGAGTGTGAAAACTGAGTTTCCTTGAGAGCTGCTTGGAAGCCTGATGGTGTGTGAAGTTAGTGAGCCAAATGGAGTTGTTCTCCCACAAGAACCACTCGGCTGATCCTTCTTCAATATGCCCTTCACCAACATGCAGTGTTTCCTTGATTGAATTAGCTCTCACACCAATATTGGCGTCTAGAGCCTTTGCATTGAGGGCTATCTGAAAACGGCTGTGGCGCTGAAGTTGCCTGTGAATGTGGAGTTGGTGGCATGTGAAACCCGCATGTGGAGCATTCGTTTGTGTGGGATGCTCTACCAGGTTCATTTCAGTCCTAGCCATACAAAGGGCACTAAGCATAGAGTGTGAAAACTGAGTTTCCTTGAGAGCTGCTTGGAAGCCTGATGGTGTGTGAAGTTAGTGAGCCAAATGGAGTTGTTCTCCCACAAGAACCACTCGGCTGATCCTTCTTCAATATGCCCTTCACCAACATGCAGTGTTTCCTTGATTGAATTAGCTCTCACACCAATATTTGCGTCTAGAGCCTTTGCATTGAGGGCTATCTGAAAACGGCTGTGGCGCTGAAGTTGCCTGTGAATGTGGAGTTGGTGGCATGTGAAACCCGCATGTGGAGCATTCGTTTGTGTGGGATGCTCTACCAGGTTCATTCATCCTAGCATACAAAGGGCACTAAGCATAGAGTGTGAAACTGAGTTTCCTTGAGAGCTGCTTGGAAGCCTGATGGTGTGTGAAGTTAGTGAGCCAAATGGAGTTGTTCTCCCACAAGAACCACTCGGCTGATCCTTCTTCAATATGCCCTTCACCAACATGCAGTGTTTCCTTGATTGAATTAGCTCTCACACCAATATTTGCGTCTAGAGCCTTTGCATTGAGGGCTATCTGAAAACGGCTGTGGCGCTGAAGTTGCCTGTGAATGTGGAGTTGGTGGCATGTGAAACCCGCATGTGGAGCATTCGTTTGTGTGGGATGCTCTACCAGGTTCATTCAGTCCTCATGCATCAAAGGGCACTAAGCATAGAGTGTGAAAACTGAGTTTCCTTGAGAGCTGCTTGGAAGCCTGATGGTGTGTGAAGTTAGTGAGCCAAATGGAGTTGTTCTCCACAAGAACCACTCGGCTGATCCTTCTTCAATATGCCCTTCACCAACATGCAGTGTTTCCTTGATTGAATTAGCTCTCACACCAATATTGGCGTCTAGAGCCTTTGCATTGAGGGCTATCTGAAACGGCTGTGGCGCTGAAGTTGCCTGTGAATGTGGAGTTGGTGGCATGTGAAACCCGCATGTGGAGCATTCGTTTGTGTGGGATGCTCTACCAGGTTCATTTCAGTCCTAGCCATACAAAGGGCACTAAGCATAGAGTGTGAAAAACTGAGTTTCCTTGAGAGCTGCTTGGAAGCCTGATGGTGTTGAAGTTAGTGAGCCAAATGGAGTTGTTCTCCCACAAGAACCACTCGGCTGATCCTTCTTCAATATGCCCTTCACCAACATGCAGTGTTTCCTTGATTGAATTAGCTCTCACACCAATATTGGCGTCTAGAGCCTTTGCATTGAGGGCTATCTGAAACGGCTGTGGCGCTGAAGTTGCCTGTGAATGTGGAGTTGGTGGCATGTGAAACCCGCATGTGGAGCATTCGTTTGTGTGGGATGCTCTACCAGGTTCATTTCAGTCCTAGCCATACAAAGGGCACTAAGCATAGAGTGTGAAAACTGAGTTTCCTTGAGAGCTGCTTGGAAGCCTGATGGTGTGTGAAGTTAGTGAGCCAAATGGAGTTGTTTCTCCCACAAGAACCACTCGGCTGATCCTTCTTCAATATGCCCTTCACCAACATGCAGTGTTTCCTTGATTGAATTAGCTCTCACCTAATATTGCGTCTAGAGCCTTTGCATTGAGGGCTATCTGAAAACGGCTGTGGCGCTGAAGTTGCCTGTGAATGTGGAGTTGGTGGCATGTGAAACCCGCATGTGGAGCATTCGTTTGTGTGGGATGCTCTACCAGGTTCATTTCAGTCCTAGCCATACAAAGGGCACTAAGCATAGAGTGTGAAAACTGAGTTTCCTTGAGAGCTGCTTGGAAGCCTGATGGTGTGTGAAGTTAGTGAGCCAAATGGAGTTGTTCTCCCACAAGAAACCACTCGGCTGATCCTTCTTCAATATGCCCTTCACCAACATGCAGTGTTTCCTTGATTGAATTAGCTCTCACACCAATATTTGCGTCTAGAGCCTTTGCATTGAGGGCTATCTGAAAACGGCTGTGGCGCTGAAGTTGCTGTGAATGTGGAGTTGGTGGCATGTGAAACCCGCATGTGGAGCATTCGTTTGTGTGGGATGCTCTACCAGGTTCATTTCAGTCCTAGCCATACAAAGGGCACTAAGCATAGAGTGTGAAAACTGAGTTTCCTTGAGAGCTGCTTGGAAGCCTGATGGTGTGTGAAGTTAGTGAGCCAAATGGAGTTGTTCTCCACAAGAACCACTCGGCTGATCCTTCTTCAATATGCCCTTCACCAACATGCAGTGTTTCCTTGATTGAATTAGCTCTCACACCAATATTTGCGTCTAAGCCTTTGCATTGAGGGCTATCTGAAAACGGCTGTGGCGCTGAAGTTGCCTGTGAATGTGGAGTTGGTGGCATGTGAAACCCGCAAGTGGAGCATTCGTTTGTGTGGGATGCTCTACCAGGTTCATTTCAGTCCTAGCCATACAAAGGGCACTAAGCAAAGAGTGTGAAAACTGAGTTTCCTTGAGAGCTGCTTGGAAGCCTGATGGTGTGTGAAGTTAGTGAGCCAAATGGAGTTGTTCTCCCACAAGAACCACTCGGCTGATCCTTCTTCAATATGCCCTTCACCAACATGCAGTGTTTCCTTGATTGAATTAGCTCTCACACCAATATTTGCGTCTAGAGCCTTTGCATTGAGGGCTATCTGAAACGGCTGTGGCGCTGAAGTTGCCTGTGAATGTGGAGTTGGTGGCATGTGAAACCCGCATGTGGAGCATTCGTTTGTGTGGGTGCTCTACCAGGTTCATTTCAGTCCTAGCCATACAAAGGGCACTAAGCATAGAGTGTGAAAACTGAGTTTCCTTGAGAGCTGCTTGGAAGCCTGATGGTGTGTGAAGTTAGTGAGCCAAATGGAGTTGTTCTCCCACAAGAACCACTCGGCTGATCCTTCTTCAATATGCCCTTCACCAACATGCAGTGTTTCCTTGATTGAATTAGCTCTCACACCAATATTTGCGTCTAGAGCCTTTGCTTTGAGGGGCTATCTGAAAACGGCTGTGGCGCTGAGTTTGCCTGTATATTGTGGAGTTGGTGGCATGTGAAACCCGCATGTGGAGCATTCGTTTGTGTGGGATGCTCTACCAGGTTCATTTCAGTCCTAGCCATACAAAGGGCACTAAGCATAGAGTGTGAAAACTGAGTTTCCTTGAGAGCTGCTTGGAAGCCTGATGGTGTGTGAATTTAGTGAGCCAAATGGAGTTGTTCTCCCACAAGAACCACTCGGCTGATCCTTCTTCAATATGCCCTTCACCAACATGCCCAGTGTTTCCTTGGATTGAATTAGCTCTCACACCAATTTGGCGTCTAGAGCCTTTGCTTTGAGGGGCTATTTGAAAACGGCTGTGGCGCTGAAGTTGCCTGTGAATGTGGATGTTGGTGGCATGTGAAACCCTGCATGTGGAGGCATTCGATGTGTGGGGATGCTCTACCGGTTCATTTCAGTCCTAGCCATACAAAGGGCACTAAGCATAGAGTGAGGAAAACTGAGTTTCCTTGAGGAGCATGCTTGGAAGCCTGATGGTGTGTGAAGTTAGTGAGCAAATGGAGTTTTTCTCCCACCAGAACGACTCGGGCTGATCCTTCTTCAATATGCCCTTCACCA
>NW_026701396.1:0-44734 GCF_030435755.1 Ochotona princeps | reverse complement strand
AGATAGCCCTCAATGCAAAGGCTCTATATGCAAATATTGGTGTGAGAGCTAATTCCATCAAGGAAACACTGCATGTTGGTGAAGGGCATATTGAAGAAGGATCAGCCGAATGGTTCTTGTGGGAGAACAACCCCATTTGGCTCACTAACTTCACACACCATCAGGCTTCCAAGCAGCTCTCAAGGAAACTCAGTTTTCACACTCTATGCTTAGTGCCCTTTGAGTGCATTATCTAGAAATGAACTTGGTCAGCATCCCACACAAACGAATGCTCCACATGCGGGTTTCACATGCAACCAACTCCACATTCTCAGGCAACTTCAGCGCCACAGCCGTTTTCAGATAACCCTCAATGCAAAGGCTCTAGACTCAAATATTGGTGTGAGAGCTAATTCAATCAAGGAAACACTGCATGTTGGTGAAGGGCATATTGAAGAAGGATCAGCCGAGTGGTTCTTGTGGGAGAACAACTCCATTTGGCTCACTAACTTCACACACCATCAGGCTTCCAAGCAGCTCTCAAGGAAACTCAGTTTTCACACTCTATGCTTAGTGCTCTTTGAGTGCCTAGCTCTGAAAGGAAGCTTGGTGAGCATCCCACACAAACGAATGCTCCACATGCGGGTTTCACATGCCACCAACTCCACATTCACAGGCAACTTCAGAGCCACAGCCGTTTTCAGATAGCCCTCAATGCAAAGGCTCTAGACTCAAATATTGGTGTGAGAGCTAATTCAATCAAGGAAACACTGCATGTTGGTGAAGGGCATATTGAAGAAGAATCAGCCGAGTGGTTCTTGTGGGAGAACAACTCCATTTGGCTCACTAACTTCACACACCATCAGGCTTCCAAGCAGCTCTCAAGGAAACTCAGTTTTCACACTCTATGCTTAGTGCCCTTTGAGAGCCTTTTAACTGAAATGAAGCTTGGTGAGCATCCCACACAAACGAATGCTCCACATGCGGGTTTCACATGCCACCAACTCCACATTCTCAGGCAACTTCAGCGCCACAGCCATTTTCAGATAGCCCTCAATGCAAAGGCTCTAGACGCAAATATTGGTGTGAGAGCTAATTCAATCAAGGAAACACTGCATGTTGGTGAAGGGCATATTGAATAAGAATCAGCTGAGTGGTTCTTGTGGGAGAACAACTCCATTTGGCTCACTAACTTCACAAACCATCAGGCTTCCAAGCAGCTCTCAAGGAAACTCAGTTTTCACACTCTATGCTTAGTGCCCTTTGAGAGCCTTTTAACTGAAATGAAGCTTGGTGAGCATCCCACACAAACGAATGCTCCACATGCGGGTTTCACATGCCACCAACTCCACATTCACAGGCAACTTCAGCGCCACAGCCATTTTCAGATAGCCCTCAATGCAAAGGCTCTAGACGCAAATATTGGTGTGAGAGCTAATTCAATCAAGGAAACACTGCATGTTGGTGAAGGGCATATTGAATAAGAATCAGCTGAGTGGTTCTTGTGGGAGAACAACTCCATTTGGCTCACTAACTTCACAAACCATCAGGCTTCCAAGCAGCTCTCAAGGAAACTCAGTTTTCACACTCTATGCTTAGTGCCCTTTGAGAGCCTTATAACTGAAATGAAGCTTGGTGAGCATCCCACACAAACGAATGCTCCACATGCGGGTTTCACATGCCACCAACTCCACATTCTCAGGCAACTTCAGCGCCACAGCCGTTTTCAGATAGCCCTCAATGCAAAGGCTCTAGACACAAATATTGGTGTGAGAGCTAATTCAATCAAGGAAACACTGCATGTTGGTGAAGGGCATATTGAAGAAGGATCAGCCGAGTGGTTCTTGTGGGAGAACAACTCCATTTGGCTCACTAACTTCACACACCATCAGGCTTCCAAGCAGCTCTCAAGGAAACTCAGTTTTCACACTATGCTTAGTGCCCTTTGAGTGCCTAGGACTGAAATGAAGCTTGGTGAGCATCCCACACAAACGAATGCTCCACATGCGGGTTTCACATGCCACCAACTCCACATTCACAGGCAACCTCAGAGCCACAGCCGTTTTCAGATAGCCCTCAATGCAAAGGCTCTAGACGCAAATATTGGTGTGAGAGCTAATTCAATCAAGGAAACACTGCATGTTGGTGAAGGGCATATTGAAGAAGGATCAGCCGAGTGGTTCTTGTGGGAGAACAACTCCATTTGGCTCACTAACTTCACACACCATCAGGCTTCCAAGCAGCTCTCAAGGAAACTCAGTTTTAACACTCTATGCTTAGTGCCCTTTGAGTGCCTAGCACTGAAATGAAGCTTGGTGAGCATCCCACACAAACGAATGCTCCACATGCGGGTTTCACATGCCACCAACTCCACATTCTCAGGCAACTTCAGCGCCACAGCCGTTTTCAGATAGCCCTCAATGCAAAGGCTCTAGACGCAAATATTGGTGTGAGAGCTAATTCAATCAAGGAAACACTGCATGTTGGTGAAGGGCATATTGAAGAAGGATCAGCCGAGTGGTTCTTGTGGGAGAACAACTCCATTTGGCTCACTAACTTCACACACCATCAGGCTTCCAAGCAGCTCTCAAGGAAACTCAGTTTTCACACTCTATGCTTAGTGCCATTTCAGTGCATTATCTAGGAATGAACTTGGTAGAGCATCCCACAAACGAATGCTCCACATGCGGGTTTCACATGCCACCAAGTCCACATTCACAGGCAACTTCAGCGCCACAGCCATTTTCAGATAGCCCTCAATGCAAAGGCTTTAGACGCAAATCTTGGTGTGAGAGCTAATTCAATCAAGGAACCACTGCATGTTGGAGAAGGGCATATTGAATAAGAATCAGCTGAGTGGTTCTTGTGGGAGAACAACTCCATTTGGCTCACTAACTTCACACACCATCAGGCTTCCAAGCAGCTCTCAAGGAAAATCAGTTTTCACACTCTATGCTTAGTGCCCTTTGAGAGCCTTATATCTGAAATGAAGCTTGGTGAGCATCCCACACAAACGAATGCTCCACATGCGGGTTTCACATGCCACCAACTCCACATTCTCAGGCAACTTCAGCGCCACAGCCGTTTTCAGATAGCCCTCAATGCAAAGGCTCTAGACACAAATATTGGTGTGAGAGCTAATTCAATCAAGGAAACACTGCATGTTGGTGAAGGGCATATTGAAGAAGGATCAGCCGAGTGGTTCTTGTGGGAGAACAACTCCATTTGGCTCACTAACTTCACACACCATCAGGCTTCCAAGCAGCTCTCAAGGAAACTCAGTTTTCACACTCTATGCTTAGTGCCCTTTGAGTGCCTTTTAACTGAAATGAACCTGGTAGAGCATCCCACACAAACGAATGCTCCACATGCGGGTTTCACATGCCACCAACTCCACATTCACAGGCAACTTCAGCGCCACAGCCGTTTTCAGATAGCCCTCAATGCAAAGGCTCTAGATGCAAATATTGGTGTGAGAGCTAATTCAATCAAGGAAACACTGCATGTTGGAGAAGGGCATATTGAAGAAGGATCAGCCGAATGGTTCTTGTGGGAGAACAACCCCATTTGGCTCACTAACTTCACACACCATCAGGCTTCCAAGCAGCTCTCAAGGAACCTCAGTTTTCACACTCTATGCTTAGTGCCCTTTGAGTGCATTATCTAGGAATGAACCTGGTAGAGCATCCCACACAAACGAATGCTCCACATGCGGGTTTCACATGCCTCCAACTCCACATTCACAGGCAACTTCAGCGCCACAGCCATTTTCAGATAGCCCTCAATGCAAAGGCTCTAGACGCAAATCTTGGTGTGAGAGCTAATTCAATCAAGGAAACACTGCATGTTGGTGAAGGGCATATTGAATAAGAATCAGCTGAGTGGTTCTTGTGGGAGAACAACTCCATTTGGCTCACTAACTTCACAAACCATCAGGCTTCCAAGCAGCTCTCAAGGAAACTCAGTTTTCACACTCTATGCTTAGTGCCCTTTGAGTGCCTATGACTGAAATGAATCTTGGTGAGCATCCCACACAAACGAATGCTCCACATGCGGGTTTCACATGCCACCAACTCCACATTCACAGGCAACTTCAGCGCCACAGCCGTTTTCACATAGCCCTCAATGCAAAGGCTCTAGAGGCAAATCTTGGTGTGAGAGCTAATTCAATCAAGGAAACACTGCATGTTGGTGAAGGGCATATTGAAGAAGGATCAGCCAAGTGGTTCTTGTGGGAGAACAACTCCATTTGGCTCACTAACTTCACACACCATCAGGCTTCCAAGCAGCTCTCAAGGAAACTCAGTTTTCACACTCTATGCTTAGTGCCCTTTGAGTGCCTAGGACTGAAATGAAGCTTGGTGAGCATCCCACACAAACGAATGCTCCACATGCGGGTTTCACATGCCACCAACTCCACATTCACAGGCAACTTCAGCGCCACAGCCGTTTTCAGATAGCCCTCAATGCAAAGGCTCTAGACGCAAATCTTGGTGTGAGAGCTAATTCAATCAAGGAAACACTGCATGTTGGTGAAGGGCATATTGAAGAAGGATCAGCCAAGTGGTTCTTGTGGGAGAACAACTCCATTTGGCTCACTAACTTCACACACCATCAGGCTTCCAAGCAGCTCTCAAGGAAACTCAGTTTTCACACTCTATGCTTAGTGCCCTTTGAGTGCATTATCTAGGAATGAACCTGGTAGAGCATCCCACACAAACGAATGCTCCACATGCGGGTTTCACATGCCACCAACTCCACATTCACAGGCAACTTCAGCGCCACAGCCGTTTTCAGATAGCCCTCAATATTAAGGATCTAGACGTAAATATTGGTGTGAGTGTTAATTCAATCAAGGAAACACTGCATGTTGGGGAAGGGCATATTGAAGAAGGATCAGCCGAGTGGTTCTTGTGGGAGAACAACTCCATTTGGCTCACTAACTTCACACACCATCAGGCTTCCAAGCAGCTCTCAAGGAAACTCAGTTTTCACACTCTATGCTTAGTGCCCTTTGAGTGCATTATCTAGGAATGAACCTTTTAGAGCATCCCACACAAACGAATGCTCCACATGCGGGTTTCACTTGACATTAACTCCACATTCACAGGCAACTTCAGCGCCACAGCCGTTTTCAGATAGCCCTCAATGCAAAGGCTCTAGACGCAAATATTGGTGTGAGAGCTAATTCAATCAAGGAAACACTGCATTTTGGTGAAGGGCATATTGAAGAAGGATCAGCCGAGTGGTTCTTGTGGGAGAACAACCCCATTTGGCTCACTAACTTCACACACCATCAGGCTTCCAAGCAGCTCTCAAGGAAACTCAGTTTTCTCACTCTATGCTTAGTGCCCTTTGAGTGCATTATCTAGAAATGAAGCTTGGTGAGCATCCCACACAAACGAATGCTCCACATGCGGGCTTCACATGCCACCAACTCCACATTCTCAGGCAACTTTAGCGCCACAGCCGTTTTCAGATAGCCCTCAATGCAAAGGCTCTAGACTCAAATATTGGTGTGAGAGCTAATTCAATCAAGGAAACACTGCATGTTGGTGAAGGGCATATTGAAGAAGGATCAGCCGAGTGGTTCTTGTTGGAGAACAACTCCATTTGGCTCACTAACTTCACACACCATCAGGCTTCCAAGCAGCTCTCAAGGAAACTCAGTTTTCACACTCTATGCTTAGTGCCCTTTGAGTGCCTAGCACTGAAATGAAGCTTGGTGAGCATCCCACACAAACGAATGCTCCACATGCGGGTTTCACATGCCACCAACTCCACATTCACAGGCAACTTCAGCGCCACAGCCGTTTTCACATAGCCCTCAATGCAAAGGCTCTAGACGCAAATATTGGTGTGAGAGCTAATTCAATCAAGGAAACACTGCATCTTGGTGAAGGGCATATGGAAGAAGGATCAGCCGAGTGGTTCTTGTGGGAGAACAACTCCATTTGGCTCACTAACTTCACACACCATCAGGCTTCCAAGCAGCTCTCAAGGAAACTCAGTTTTCACACTCTATGCTTAGTGCCCTTTGAGAGCCTAGCTCTGAAAGGAAGCTTGGTGAGCATCCCACACAAACGAATGCTCCACATGCGGGTTTCACATGCCACCAACTCCACATTCACAGGCAACTTCAGAGCCACAGCCGTTTTCAGATAGCCCTCAATGCAAAGGCTCTAGACGCAAATCTTGGTGTGAGAGCTAATTCAATCAAGGAAACACTGCATGTTGGTGAAGGGCATATTGAAGAAGGATCAGCCGAATGGTTCTTGTGGGAGAACAACCCCATTTGGCTCACTAACTTCACACACCATCAGGCTTCCAAGCAGCTCTCAAGGAAACTCAGTTTTCACACTATGCTTAGTGCCCTTTGAGTGCATTATCTAGGAATGAACCTTTTAGAGCATCCCACACAAACGAATGCTCCACATGCGGGTTTCACATGCCACCAACTCCACATTCTCAGGCAACTTCAGCGCCACAGCCATTTTCAGATAGCCTTCAATGCAAAGGCTCTAGACGCAAATATTGGTGTGAGAGCTAATTCAATCAAGTAAACACTGCATGTTGGTGAAGGGCATATTGAAGAAGGATCAGCCGAGTGGTTCTTGTGGGAGAACAACTCCATTTGGCTCACTAACTTCACACACCATCAGGCTTCCAAGCAGCTCTCAAGGAAACTCAGTTTTCACACTCTATGCTTAGTGCCCTTTGAGTGCCTAGCACTGAAATGAAGCTTGGTGAGCATCCCACACAAACGAATGCTCCACATGCGGGTTTCACTTGCCATTAACTCCACATTCACAGGCAACTTCAGCGCCACAGCCGTTTTCACATAGCCCTCAATGCAAAGGCTCTAGACGCAAATATTGGTGTGAGAGCTAATTCAATCAAGGAAACACTGCATGTTGGTGAAGGGCATATTGAAGAAGAATCAGCTGAGTGGTTCTTGTGGGAGAACAACTCCATTTGGCTCACTAACTTCACACACCATCAGGCTTCCAAGCAGCTCTCAAGGAAACTCAGTTTTCACACTCTATGCTTAGTGCCATTTCAGTGCATTATCTAGGAATGAACTTGGTAGAGCATCCCACACAAACGAATGCTCCACATGCGGGTTTCACATGCCACCAACTCCACATTCTCAGGCAACTTCAGCGCTACAGTCATTTTCAGATAGCCTTCAATGCAAAGGCTCTAGACGCAAATATTGGTGTGAGAGCTAATTCAATCAAGGAAACACTGCATGTTGGTGAAGGGCATATTGAAGAAGGATCAGCCGAGTGGTTCTTGTGGGAGAACAACTCCATTTGGCTCACTAACTTCACACAGCATCACGCTTCCAAGCAGCTCTCAAGGAAACTCAGTTTTCACACTCTATGCTTAGTGCCCTTTGAGTGCCTAGCACTGAAATGAAGCTTGGTGAGCATCCCACACAAACGAATGCTCCACATGCGGGTTTCACATGCCACCAACTCCACATTCACAGGCAACTTCAGCGCCACAGCCGTTTTCACATAGCCCTCAATGCAAAGGCTCTAGACGCAAATATTGGTGTGAGAGCTAATTCAATCAAGGAAACACCGCATGTTGGTGAAGGGCATATTGAAGAAGGATCAGCCGAGTGGTTCTTGTGGGAGAACAACTCCATTTGGCTCACTAACTTCACACACCATCAGGCTTCCAAGCAGCTCTCAAGGAAACTCAGTTTTCACACTCTATGCTTAGTGCCATTTCAGTGCATTATCTAGGAATGAACTTGGTAGAGCATCCCACACAAACGAATGCTCCACATGCGGGTTTCACATGCCACCAACTCCACATTCTCAGGCAACTTCAGCGCTACAGCCATTTTCAGATAGCCTTCAATGCAAAGGCTCTAGACGCAAATATTGGTGTGAGAGCTAATTCAATCAAGGAAACACTGCATGTTGGTGAAGGGCATATTGAAGAAGGATCAGCTGAGTGGTTCTTGTGGGAGAACAACTCCATTTGGCTCACTAACTTCACACACCATCAGGCTTCCAAGCAGCTCTCAAGGAAACTCAGTTTTCACACTCTATGCTTAGTGCCCTTTGAGTGCCTAGGACTGAAATGAAGCTTGGTTGAGCATCCCACACAAACGAATGCTCCACATGCGGGTTTCACATGCCACCAACTCCACATTCACAGGCAACTTCAGCGCCACAGCTGTTTTCAGATAGCCCTCAATATTAAGGATCTAGACGTAAATATTGGTGTGAGTGTTAATTCAATCAAGGAAACACTGCATGTTGGGGAAGGGCATATTGAAGAAGGATCACCCGAGTGGTTCTTGTGGGAGAACAACTCCATTTGCCTCACTAACTTCACACACCATCAGGCTTCCAAGCAGCTCTCAAGGAAACTCAGTTTTCACACTCTATGCTTAGTGCCCTTTGAGTGCATTATCTAGGAATGAACCTTTTAGAGCATCCCACACAAACGAATGCTCCACATGCGGGTTTCACTTGCCATTAACTCCACATTCACAGGCAACTTCAGCGCTACAGCCGTTTTCAGATAGCCCTCAATGCAAAGGCTCTAGACGCAAATATTGGTGTGAGAGCTAATTCAATCAAGGAAACACTGCATGTTGGTGAAGGGCATATTGAAGAAGGATCAGCCGAGTTGTTCTTGTGGGAGAACAACCCCATTTGGCTCACTAACTTCACACACCATCAGGCTTCCAAGCAGCTCTCAAGGAAACTCAGTTTTCACACTCTATGCTTAGTGCCCTTTGAGTGCCTAGCACTGAAATGAAGCTTGGTGAGCATCCCACACAAACGAATGCTCCACATGCGGGTTTCACATGCCACCAACTCCACATTCACAGGCAACTTCAGCGCCACAGCCGTTTTCACATAGCCCTCAATGCAAAGGCTCTAGACGCAAATATTGGTGTGAGAGCTAATTCAATCAAGGAAACACTGCATGTTGGTGAAGGGCATATTGAAGAAGGATCAGCCGAGTGGTTCTTGTGGGAGAACAACTCCATTTGGCTCACTAACGTCACAAACCATCAGGCTTCCAAGCAGCTCTCAAGGAAACTCAGTTTTCACACTCTATGCTTAGTGCCCTTTGAGTGCATTATCTAGGAATGAAGCTTGGTGAGCATCCCACACAAACGAATGCTCCACATGCGGGTTTCACATGCCAATAACTCCACATTCACAGGCAACTTCAGAGCCACAGCCGTTTTCAGATAGCCCTCAATGCAAAGGCTCTAGACGCAAATATTGGTGTGAGAGCTAATTCAATCAAGGAAACACTGCATGTTGGTGAAGGGCATATTGAAGAAGAATCAGCCGAGTGGTTCTTGTGGGAGAACAACTCCATTTGGCTCACTAACTTCACACACCATCAGGCTTCCAAGCAGCTCTCAAGGAAACTCAGTTTTCACACTCTATGCTTAGTGCCCTTTGAGAGCCTTTTAACTGAAATGAAATTTGGTGAGCATCCCACACAAACGAATGCTCCACATGCGGGTTTCACATGCCACCAACTCCACATTCACAGGCAACTTCAGCGCTACAGCCGTTTTCATATAGCCCTCAATGCAAAGGCTCTAGACGCAAATATTGGTGTGAGAGCTAATTCAATCAAGGAAACACTGCATGTTGGTGAAGGGCATATTGAAGAAGGATCAGCCGAGTGGTTCTTGTGGGAGAACAACCCCATTTGGCTCACTAACTTCACACACCATCAGGCTTCCAAGCAGCTCTCAAGGAAACTCAGTTTTCACACTCTATGCTTAGTGCCCTTTGAGAGCCTTATAACTGAAATGAAGCTTGGTGAGCATCCCACACAAACGAATGCTCCACATGCGGGTTTCACATGCCACCAACTCCACATTCACAGGCAACTTCAGCGCCACAGCCGTTTTCACATAGCCCTCAATGCAAAGGCTCTAGACGCAAATATTTGTGTGAGAGCTAATTCAATCAAGGAAACACTGCATGTTGGTGAAGCGCATATTGAAGAAGGATCAGCCGAGTGGTTCTTGTGGGAGAACAACTCCATTTGGCTCACTAACTTCACACACCATCAGGCTTCCAAGCAGCTCTCAAGGAAACTCAGTTTTCACACTCTAAGCTTAGTGCCCTTTGAGTGCCTAGGACTGAAATGAAGCTTGGTGAGCATCCCACACAAACGAATGCTCCACATGCGGGTTTCACATGCCACCAACTCCACATTCACAGGCAACTTCAGCGCCACAGACGTTTTCAGATAGCCCTCAATGCAAAGGCTCTAGACGCAAATATTGGTGTGAGAGCTAATTCAATCAAGGAAACACCGCATGTTGGTGAAGGGCATATTGAAGAAGGATCAGCCGAGTGGTTCTTGTGGCAGAACAACTCCATTTGGCTCACTAACTTCACACACCATCAGGCTTCCAAGCAGCTCTCAAGGAAACTCAGTTTTCACACTCTATGCTTAGTGCCATTTCAGTGCATTATCTAGGAATGAACTTGGTAGAGCATCCGACACAAACGAATGCTCCACATGCGGGTTTCACATGCCACCAACTCCACATTCACAGGCAACTTCAGCGCCACAGCCGTTTTCAGATAGCCCTCAATGAAAGGCTCTAGACGCAAATATTGATGTGAGAGCTAATTCAATTAAGGAAACACTGCATGTTGGTGAAGGGCATATTGAAGAAGGATCAGCCGAATGGTTCTTGTGGGAGAACAACTCCATTTGGCTCACTAACTTCACACACCATCAGGCTTCCAAGCAGCTCTCAAGGAAACTCAGTTTTCACACTCTATGCTTAGTGCCATTTCAGTGCATTATCTAGGAATGAACTTGGTAGAGCATCCCACACAAACGAATGCTCCACATGCGGGTTTCACATGCCACCAGCTCCACATTATCAGGCAACTTCAGCGCCACAGCCGTTTTCACATAGCCCTCAATGCAAAGGCTCTAGACGCAAATATTGGTGTGAGAGCTAATTCAATCAAGGAAACACTGCATGTTGGTGAAGGGCATATTGAAGAAGGATCAGCCGAGTGGTTCTTCTGGGAGAACAACTCCATTTGGCTCACTAACTTCACACACCATCAGGCTTCCAAGCTGCTCTCAAGGAAACTCAGTTTTCACACTCTATGCTTAGTGCCCTTTGAGTGCATTATCTAGGAATGAACCTGGTAGAGCATCCCACACAAACGAATGCTCCACATGCGGGTTTCACATGCCACCAACTCCACATTATCAGGCAACTTCAGCGCCACAGCCGTTTTCAGATAGCCCTCAATGCAAAGGCTCTAGACTCAAATCTTGGTGTGAGAGCTAATTCAATCAAGGAAACACTGCATGTTGGTGAAGGGCATATTGAAGAAGGATCAGCTGAGTGCTTCTTGTGGGAGAACAACTCCATTTGGCTCACTAAATTCACACACCATCAGGCTTCTAAGCAGCTCTCAAGGAAACTCAGTTTTCACACTCTATGCTTAGTGCCATTTCAGTGCATTATCTAGGAATGAACTTGGTAGAGCATCCCAAACAAACGAATGCTCCACATGCGGGTTTCACATGCCACCAACTCCATATTCTCAGGCAACTTCAGCGCCACAGCCATTTTCAGATAGCCTTCAATGCAAAGGCTCTAGACGCAAATATTGGTGTGAGAGCTAATTCAATCAAGTAAACACTGCATGTTGGTGAAGGGCATATTGAAGAAGGATCAGCCGAGTGGTTCTTGTGGGAGAACAACTCCATTTGGCTCACTAACTTCACATACCATCAGGCTTCCAAGCAGCTCTCAAGGAAACTCAGTTTTCACACTCTATGCTTAGTGCCCTTTGAGTGCCTAGGACTGAAATGAACCTGGTAGAGCATCCCACACAAACGAATGCTCCACATGCGGGTTTCACATGCCACCAACTCCACATTCACAGGCAACTTCAGCGCCACAGCCGTTTTCACATAGCCCTCAATGCAAAGGCTCTAGATGCAAATATTTGTGTGAGAGCTAATTCAATCAAGGAAACACTGCAAGATGGTGAAGGGCATATTGAAGAAGGATCAGCCGAGTGGTTCTTGTGGGAGAACCACTCCATTTGGCTCACTTACTTCACACACCATCAGGCTTCCAAGCAGCTCTCAAGGAAACTCAGTTTTCACACTCTATGCTTAGTGCCATTTCAGTGCTTTATCTAGGAATGAACTTGGTAGAGCATCCCACACAAACGAATGCTCCACATGCGGGTTTCACATGCCACCAACTCCACATTCTCAGGCAACTTCAGCGCCACAGCCATTTTCAGATAGCCTTCAATGCAAAGGCTCTAGACGCAAATATTGGTGTGAGAGCTAATTCAATCAAGGAAACACTGCATGTTGGTGAAGGGCATATGGAAGAAGGATCAGCCGCTTAGTTCTTGTGGGAGAACAACTCCATTTGGCTCACTAACTTCACACACCATCAGGCTTCCAAGCAGCTCTCAAGGAAACTCAGTTTTCACACTCTATGCTTAGTGCCCTTTGAGTGCATTATCTAGGAATGAACCTGGTAGAGCATCCCACACAAACGAATGCTCCACATGCGGGTTTCACATGCCACCAACTCCACATTCACAGGCAACTTCAGCGCCACAGCCGTTTTCAGATAGCCCTCAATGCAAAGGCTCTAGACGCAAATATTGGTGTGAGAGCTAATTCAATCAAGGAAACACTGCATCTTGGTGAAGGGCATATGGAAGAAGGATCAGCCGCTTGGTTGTTGTGGGAGAACAACTCCATTTGGCTCACTAACTTCACACACCATCAGGCTTCCAAGCAGCTCTCAAGGAAACTCAGTTTTCACACTCTATGCTTAGTGCCCTTTGAGTGCCTAGCACTGAAATGAAGCTTGGTAGAGCATCCCACACAAACGAATGCTCCACATGCGGGTTTCACATGCCACCAACTCCACATTCACAGGCAATTTCAGCGCCACAGCCGTTTTCACATAGCCCTCAATGCAAAGGATCTAGACACAAATATTGGTGTGAGAGCTAATTCAATCAAGGAAACACTGCATGTTGGTGAAGGGCATATTGAAGAAGGATCAGCCGAGTGGTTCTTGTGGGAGAACAACTCCATTTGGCTCACTAACTTCACACACCATCAGGCTTCCAAGCAGCTCTCAAGGAAACTCAGTTTTCACACTCTATGCTTAGTGCCCTTTGAGTGCATTATCTAGGAATGAACCTTTTAGAGCATCCCACACAAACGAATGCTCCACATGCGGGTTTCACTTGCCATTAACTCCACATTCACAGGCAACTTCAGCGCCACAGCCGTTTTCAGATAGCCCTCAATGCAAAGGCTCTAGACGCAAATATTGGTGTGAGAGCTAATTCAATCAAGGAAACACTGCATGTTGGTGAAGGGCATATTGAAGAAGGATCAGCCGAGTGGTTCTTGTGGGAGAACAACCCCATTTGGCTCACTAACTTCACACACCATCAGGCTTCCAAGCAGCTCTCAAGGAAACTCAGTTTTCACACTCTATGCTTAGTGCCCTTTGAGTGCATTATCTAGAAATGAAGCTTGGTGAGCATCCCACACAAACGAATGCTCCACATGCGGGTTTCACATGCCACCAACTCCACATTCTCAGGCAACTTCAGCGCCACAGCCGTTTTCAGATAGCCCTCAAAGCAAAGGCTCTAGACGCAAATATTGGTGTGAGAGCTAATTCAATCAAGGAAACACTGCATGTTGGTGAAGGGCATATTGAAGAAGGATCAGCCGAGTGGTTCTTGTGGGAGAACAACCCCATTTGGCTCACTAACTTCACACACCATCAGGCTTCTAAGCAGCTCTCAAGGAAACTCAGTTTTCACACTCTATGCTTAGTGCCATTTCAGTGCTTTATCTAGGAATGAACCTGGTAGAGCATCCCACACAAACGAATGCACCACATGCGGGTTTCCCATCCCACTAACTCCACATTCACAGGCAACTTCAGCGCCACAGCCGTTTTCAGATAGCCCTCAATGCAAAGGCTCTAGACACAAATATTGGTGTGAGAGCTAATTCATCAAGGAAACACTGCATGTTTGTGAAGGGCATATGGAAGAAGGATCAACCGAGTGGTTCTTGTGGGAGAACAACTCCATTTGGCTCACTAACTTCACACACCATCAGGCTTCCAAGCAGCTCTCAAGGAAACTCAGTTTTCACACTCTATGCTTAGTGCCCTTTGAGTGCCTAGCACTGAAATGAAGCTTGGTGAGCATCCCACACAAACGAATGCTCCACATGCGGGTTTCACATGCCACCAACTCCACATTCACAGGCAACTTCAGCGCCACAGCCGTTTTCACATAGCCCTCAATGCAAAGGCTCTAGACGCAAATATTGGTGTGAGAGCTAATTCAATCAAGGAAACACTGCATGTTGGTGAAGGGCATATGGAAGAAGGATCAGCCGAGTGGTTCTTGTGGGAGAACAACTCCATTTGGCTCACTAACTTCACACACCATCAGGCTTCCAAGCAGCTCTCAAGGAAACTCAGTTTTCACACTCTATGCTTAGTGCCATTTCAGTGCATTATGTAGGAATGAACTTGGTAGAGCATTCCACACAAACGAATGCTCCACATGGGGGTTTCACATGCCACCAACTCCACATTCACAGGCAACTTCAGCGCCACAGCCATTTTCAGATAGCCTTCAATGCAAAGGCTCTAGACGCATATATTCTTGTGAGAGCTAATTCAATCAAGTAAACACTGCATGTTGGTGAAGGGCATATTGAAGAAGGATCAGCCGAGTGGTTCTTGTGGGAGAACAACTCCATTTGGCTCAATAACTTCACACACCATCAGGCTTCCAAGCAGCTCTCAAGGAAACTCAGTTTTCACACTCTATGCTTAGTGCCCTTTGAGTGCCTAGGACTGAAATGAAGCTTGGTTGAGCATCCCACACAAACGAATGCTCCACATGCGGGTTTCACATGCCACCAACTCCACATTCACAGGCAACTTCAGCGCCACAGCCGTTTTCAGATAGCCCTCAATATAAAGGTTCTAGACGTAAATATTGGTGTGAGAGTTAATTCAATCAAGGAAACACTGCATGTTGGAGAAGGGCATATTGAAGAAGGATCAGCCGAGTGGTTCTTGTGGGAGAACAACTCCATTTGGCTCACTTACTTCACACACCATCAGGCTTCCAAGCAGCTCTCAAGGAAACTCAGTTTTCACACTCTATGCTTAGTGCCCTTTGAGTGCATTATCTAGGAATGAACCTGGTAGAGCATCCCACACAAACGAATGCACCACATGCGGGTTTCCCATCCCACTAACTCCACATTCACAGGCAACTTCAGCGCCACAGCCGTTTTCAGATAGCCCTCAATGCAAAGGCTCTAGACACAAATATTGGTGTGAGAGCTAATTCATCAAGGAAACACTGCATGTTTGTGAAGGGCATATGGAAGAAGGATCAACCGAGTGGTTCTTGTGGGAGAACAACTCCATTTGGCTCACTAACTTCACACACCATCAAGCTTCCAAGCAGCTCTCAAGGAAACTCAGTTTTCACACTCTATGCTTAGTGCCCTTTGAATGCCTAGCACTGAAATGAAGCTTGGTGAGCATCCCACACAAACGAATGCTCCACATGCGGGTTTCACATGCCACCAACTCCACATTCACAGGCAACTTCAGCGCCACAGCCGTTTTCAGATAGCCCTCAATATAAAGGTTCTAGACGTAAATATTGGTGTGAGAGTTAATTCAATCAAGGAAACACTGCATGTTGGAGAAGGGCATATTGAAGAAGGATCAGCCGAGTGGTTCTTATGGGAGAACAACTCCATTTGGCTCACTTACTTCACACACCATCAGGCTTCCAAGCAGCTCTCAAGGAAACTCAGTTTTCACACTCTATGCTTAGTGCCCTTTGAGTGCATTATCTAGGAATGAACCTGGTAGAGAATCCCACACAAACGAATGCACCACATGCGGGTTTCCCATCCCACTAACTCCACATTCACAGGCAACTTCAGCGCCACAGCCGTTTTCAGATAGCCCTCAATGCAAAGGCTCTAGACACAAATATTGGTGTGAGAGCTAATTCATCAAGGAAACACTGCATGTTTGTGAAGGGCATATGGAAGAAGGATCAACCGAGTGGTTCTTGTGGGAGAACAACTCCATTTGGCTCACTAACTTCACACACCATCAAGCTTCCAAGCAGCTCTCAAGGAAACTCAGTTTTCACACTCTATGCTTAGTGCCCTTTGAGTGCCTAGCACTGAAATGAAGCTTGGTGAGCATCCCACACAAACGAATGCTCCACATGCGGGTTTCACATGCCACCAACTCCACATTCACAGGCAACTTCAGCGCCACAGCCGTTTTCAGATAGCCCTCAATGCAAAGGTTCTAGACGCAAATATTGGTGTGAGAGCTAATTCAATCAAGGAAACACTGCATGTTGGTGAAGGGCATATTGAAGAAGGATCAGCCGAGTGGTTCTTCTGGGAGAACAACTCCATTTGGCTCACTAACTTCACACACCATCAGGCTTCCAAGCAGCTCTCAAGGAAACTCAGTTTTCACACTCTATGCTTAGTGCCCTTTGAGTGCCTAGGACTGAAATGAAGCTTGGTGAGCATCCCACACAAACGAATGCTCCACATGCGGGTTTCACATGCCACCAACTCCACATTCACAGGCAACTTCAGCGCCACAGCCGTTTTCAGATAGCCCTCAATGCAAAGGCTCTAGACGCAAATATTGGTGTGAGAGCTAATTCAATCAAGGAAACACTGCATGTTGGTGAAGGGCATATTGAAGAAGAATCAGCCGAGTGGTTCTTGTGGGAGAACAACTCCATTTGGCTCACTAACTTCACACACCATCAGGCTTCCAAGCAGCTCTCAAGGAAACTCAGTTTTCACACTCTATGCTTTGTGCCCTTTGAGTGCATTATCTAGGAATGAACCTGGTAGAGCATCCCACACAAACGAATGCTCCACATGCGGGTTTCACATGATACCAACTCCACATTCACAGGCAACTTCAGCGCCACAGCCGTTTTCAGATAGCCCTCAATGCAAAGGCTCTAGACGCAAATATTGGTGTGAGAGCTAATTCAATTAAGGAAACACTGCATGTTGGTGAAGGGCATATTGAAGAAGGATCAGCCGAGTGGTTCTTGTGGGAGAACAACTCCATTTGGCTCACTAACGTCACACACCATCAGGCTTCCAAGCAGCTCTCAAGGAAACTCAGTTTTCACACTCTATGCTTAGTGCCATTTCAGTGCATTATCTAGGAATGAACTTGGTAGAGCATCCCACACAAACGAATGCTCCACATGCGGGTTTCACATGCCACCAACTCCACATTCACAGGCAACTTCAGCGCCACAGCCATTTTCAGATAGCCTTCAATGCAAAGGCTCTAGACGCAAATATTGGTGTGAGAGCTAATTCAATCAAGGAAACACTGCATGTTGGTGAAGGGCATATTGAAGAAGGATCAGCCGAGTTGTTCTTGTGGGAGAACAACTCCATTTGGCTCACTAACTTCACACACCATCAGGCTTCCAAGCAGCTCTCAAGGAAACTCAGTTTTCACACTCTATGCTTAGTGCCCTTTGAGTGCCTAGGACTGAAATGAAGCTTGGTTGAGCATCCCACACAAACGAATGCTCCACATGCGGGTTTCACATGCCACCAACTCCACATTCACAGGCAACTTCAGCGCCACAGCCGTTTTCAGATAGCCCTCAATATAAAGGTTCTAGACGTAAATATTGGTGTGAGAGTTAATTCAATCAAGGAAACACTGCATGTTGGAGAAGGGCATATTGAAAAAGGATCAGCCGAGTGGTTCTTGTGGGAGAACAACTCCATTTGGCTCACTTACTTCACACACCATCAGGCTTCCAAGCAGCTCTCAAGGAAACGCAGTTTTCACACTCTATGCTTAGTGCCCTTTGAGTGCATTATCTAGGAATGAACCTGGTAGAGCATTCCACACAAACGAATGCACCACATGCGGGTTTCCCATCCCACCAACTCCACATTCACAGGCAACTTCAGCGCTACAGCCATTTTCAGATAGCCTTCAATGCAAAGGCTCTAGACGCAAATATTGGTGTGAGAGCTAATTCAATCAAGGAAACACTGCATGTTGGTGAAGGGCATATGGAAGAAGGATAAGCCGAGTGGTTCTTGTCGGAGAACAACTCCATTTGGCTCACTAACTTCACACACCATCAAGCTTCCAAGCAGCTCTCAAGGAAACTCAGTTTTCACACTCTATGCTTAGTGCCCTTTGAGTGCATTATCTAGGAATGAACCTGGTAGAGCATTCCACACAAACGAATGCACCACATGCGGGTTTCCCATCCCACCAACTCCACATTCACAGGCAACTTCAGCGCCACAGCCGTTTTCAGATAGCCCTCAATGCAAAGGCTCTAGACGCAAATATTGGTGTGAGAGCTAATTCAATCAAGGAAACACTGCATGTTGGTGAAGGGCATATTGAAGAAGGATCAGCCAAGTGGTTCTTGTGGGAGAACAACTCCATTTGGCTCACTAACTTCACACACCATCAGGCTTCCAAGCAGCTCTCAAGGAAACTCAGTTTTCACACTCTATGCTTAGTGCCCTTTGAGTGCATTATCTAGGAATGAACCTGGTAGAGCATCCCACACAAAGGAATGCTCCACATGCGGGTTTCACTTGCCATTAACTCCACATTCTCAGGCAACTTCAGCGCCACAGCCGTTTTCAGATAGCCCTCAATGCAAAGGCACTAGACGCAAATATTGGTGTGAGAGCTAATTCAATCAAGGAAACACTGCATGTTGGTGAAGGGCATATTGAAGAAGGATCAGCCGAGTGGTTCTTGTGGGAGAACAACTCCATTTGGCTCACTAACTTCACACACCATCAGGCTTCCAAGCAGCTCTCAAGGAAACTCAGTTGTCACACTATGCTTAGTGCCCTTTGAGTGCCTAGGACTGAAATGAAGCTTGGTGAGCATCCCACACAAACGAATGCTCCACATGCGGGTTTCACATTCCACCAACTCCACATTCACAGGCAACTTCAGCGCCACAGCCGTTTTCAGATAGCCCTAAATGCAAAGGCCCTAGACACAAATATTGGTGTGAGAGCTAATTCAATCAAGGAAACACTGCATGTTGGTGAAGGGCATATTGAAGAAGGATCAGCCGAGTGGTTCTTGTGGGAGAACAACTCCATTTGGCTCACTAACTTCACACACCATCAGGCTTCCAAGCAGCTCTCAAGGAAACTCAGTTTTCACACTCTATGCTTAGTGCTCTTTGAGAGCCTTATAACTGAAATGAAGCTTGGTGAGCATCCCACACAAACGAATGCTCCACATGCGGGTTTCACATGCCACCAACTCCACATTCACAGGCAACTTCAGCGCCACAGCCGTTTTCAGATAGCCCTCAATGCAAAGGCTCTAGATGCAAATATTGGTGTGAGAGCTAATTCAAGCAAGGAAACACTGCATGGTGGTGAAGGGCATATTGAAGAAAATCAGACGAGTGGTTCTTGTGGGAGAACAACTCCATTTGGCTCACTAACTTCACACACCATCAGGCTTCCAAGCAGCTCTCAAGGAAACTCAGTTTTCACACTCTATGCTTAGTGCCCTTTGAGTGCATTATCTAGGAATGAACCTGGTAGAGCATCCCACAAAAACGAATGCTCCACATGCGGGTTTCACTTGCCACCAACTCCACATTCACAGGCAACTTCAGCGCCACACCCGTTTTCAGATAGCCCTCAATGCAAAGGCTCTAGACGCAAATATTGGTGTGAGAGCTAATTCAAGCAAGGAAACACTGCATGTTGGTGAAGGGCATATTGAAGAAGGATAAGCCGAGTGGTTCTTGTGGGAGAACAACTCCATTTGGCTCACTAACTTCACACACCATCAGGCTTCCAAGCAGCTCTCAAGGAAACTCAGTTTTCACACTCTATGCTTAGTGCCATTTCAGTGCATTATCTAGGAATGAACTTGGTAGAGCATCCCACACAAACGAATGCTCCACATGCGGGTTTCACATGCCACCAACTCCACATTCACAGGCAACTTCAGCGCCACAGCCGTTTTTAGATAGCCCTCAATGCAAAGGCTCTAGACGCAAATATTGCTGTGAGAGCTAATTCAATCAAGGAAACACTGGAAGATGGTGAAGGGCATATTGAAGAAGGATCAGCCGAGTGGTTCTTGTGGGAGAACAACTCCATTTGGCTCACTAACTTCACACACCATCAGGCTTCCAAGCAGCTCTCAAGGAAACTCAGTTTTCACACTCTATGCTTAGTGCCATTTCAGTGCATTATCTAGGAATGAACTTGGTAGAGCATCCCACACAAACGAATGCTCCACATGCGGGTTTCACATGCCACCAACTCCACATTCACAGGCAACTTCAGCGCCACAGCCGTTTTCAGATAGCCCTCAATGCAAAGGCTCTAGACGCAAATCTTGGTGTGAGAGCTAATTCAATCAAGTAAACACTGCATGTTGGTGAAGGGCATATTGAAGAAGGATCAGCCGAGTTGTTCTTGTGGGAGAACAACTCCATTTGGCTCACTAACTTCACACACCATCAGGCTTCCAAGCAGCTCTCAAGGAAACTCAGTTTTCACACTCTATGCTTAGTGCCCTTTGAGTGCCTAGCACTGAAATGAAGCTTGGTGAGCATCCCACACAAACGAATGCTCCACATGCGGGTTTCACATGCCACCAACTCCACATTCACAGGCAACTTCAGCGCCACACCCGTTTTCAGATAGCCCTAAATGCAAAGGCTCTAGACGCAAATATTGGTGTGAGAGCTAATTCAATCAAGGAAACACTGCATGTTGGCGAAGGGCATATTGAAGAAGGATCAGCCGAGTGGTTCTTGTGGGAGAACAACTCCATTTGGCTCACTAACTTCACACACCATCAGGCTTCCAAGCAGCTCTCAAGGAAACTCAGTTTTCACACTCTATGCTTAGTGCCCTTTGAGTGCATTATCTAGGAATGAACCTGGTTCAGCATCCCACACAAACAAATGCTCCACATGCGGGTTTCACATGCCACCAACTCCACATTCACAGGCAACTTCAGCGCCACAGCCGTTTTCACATAGCCCACAATGCAAAGGCTCTAGACGCATATATTCTTGTGACAGCTAATTCAAGCAAGGAAACACTGCATGTTGGTGAAGGGCATATTGAAGAAGGATCAGCCGAGTGGTTCTTGTGGGAGAACAACTCCATTTGGCTCACTAACTTCACACACCATCATGCTTCCAAGCAGCTCTCAAGGAAACTCAGTTTTCACACTCTATGCTTAGTGCCCTTTGAGTGCCTAGCACTGAAATGAAGCTTGGTGAGCATCCCACACAAATGAATTCTCCACATGCGGGTTTCACATGCCACCAACTCCACATTCACAGGCAACTTCAGTGCCACAGCCGTTTTCAGATAGCCCTCAATATAAAGGTTCTAGACGTAAATATTCGTGTGAGAGTTAATTCAATCAAGGAAACACTGCATGTTGCTGAAGTGCATATTGAAGAAGGATCAGCCAAGTGGTTCTTGTGGGAGAACAACTCCATTTGGCTCACTAACTTCACACACCATCAGGCTTCCAAGCAGCTCTCAAGGAAACTCAGTTTTCACACTCTATGCTTAGTGCCCTTTGAGTGCATTATCTAGGAATGAACCTGGTAGAGCATCCCACACAAACGAATGCTCCACATGCGGGTTTCACTTGCCATTAACTCCACATTCACAGGCAACTTCAGCACCACAGCCGTTTTCAGATAGCCCTCAATGCAAAGGCACTAGACGCAAATATTGGTGTGAGAGCTAATTCCATCAAGGAAACACTGCATGTTGGTGAAGGGCATATTGAAGAAGGATCAGCCGAGTGGTTCTTGTGGGAGAACAACTCCATTTGGCTCACTAACTTCACACACCATCAGGCTTCCAAGCAGCTCTCAAGGAAACTCAGTTTTCACACTCTATGCTTAGTGCCCTTTGAGTGAATAGGACTGGAATGAACCTGGTACAGCATCCCACACAAACGAATGCTCCACATGCGGGTTCCACATGCCACCAACTCCACATTCACAGGCAACTTCAGCGCCACAGCCGTTTTCACATAGCCCACAATGCAAAGGCTCTAGACACATATATTGGTGTGAGAGCTAATTCAATCAAGGAAACACTGCATGTTGGTTAAGGGCATATTGAAGAAGGATCAGCCGAGTGGTTCATGTGGGAGAACAACTCCATTTGGCTCACTAACTTCACACACCATCAGGCTTCCAAGCAGCTCTCAAGGAAACTCAGTTTTCACACTATGCTTAGTGCCGTTTGAGTGCCTAGGACTGAAGTGAAGCTTGGTGAGCATCCCACACAAACGAATGCTCCACATGCGGGTTTCACATGCCACCAACTCCACATTCACAGGCAACTTCAGCGCCACAGCTGTTTTCAGATAGCCCTAAATGCAAAGGCCCTAGACACAAATATTGCTGTGAGAGCTAATTCAATCAAGGAAACACTGCATGTTGGTGAAGGGCATATTGAAGAAGGATCAGCTGAATGGTTTTTGTGGGAGAACAACTCCATTTGGCTCACTAACTTCACACACCATCAGGCTTCCAAGCAGCTCTCAAGGAAACTCAGTTTTCACACTCTATGCTTAGTGCCCTTTGAGTGCATTATCTAGGAATGATCCTGGTAGATCATCCCACACAAACATATGCTCCACATGCGGGTTTCACATGCCACCAACTCCACATTCACAGGCAACTTCAGCGCCACACCCGTTTTCAGATAGCCCTCAATGCAAAGGCTGTAGACGCAAATATTGGTGTGAGAGCTAATTCAATCAAGGAAATACTGCATGTTGGTGAAGGGCATATTGAAGAAGGATCAGCCGAGTGGTTCTTGTGGGAGAACAACCCCATTTGGCTCACTAACTTCACACACCATCAGGCTTCCAAGCAGCTCTCAAGGAAACTCAGTTTTCACACTCTATGCTTAGTGCCCTTTGAGAGCCTTATAACTGAAATGAAGCTTGGTGAGCATCCCACACAAACGAATGCTCCACATGCGGGTTTCACATTCCACCAACTCCAAATTCACAGGCAACTTCAGCGCCACAGCCGTTTTCAGATAGCCCTCAATGCAAAGGCTCTAGACGCAAATATTGGTGTGAGAGCTAATTCAATCAAGGAAACACTGCATGTTGGTGAAGGGCATATTGAAGAAGGATCAGCCGAGTGGTTCTTGTGAGAGAACAACCCCATTTGGCTCACTAACTTCACACACCATCAGGCTTCCAAGCAGCTCTCAAGGAAACTCAGTTTTCAAACTCTATGCTTAGTGCCCTTTGAGTGCATTATCTAGGAATGAACCTGGTAGAGCATCCCACACAAACGAATGCTCCACATGCGGGTTTCACATGCCATTAACTCCACATTCACAGGCAACTTCAGCGCCACAGCCGTTTTCAGATAGCCCTCAATGCAAAGGCTCTAGACGCAAATCTTGGTGTGAGAGCTAATTCAATCAAGGAAACACTGCATGTTGGTGAAGGGCATATTGAAGAAGGATCAGCCGAATGGTTCTTGTGGGAGAACAACCCCATTTGGCTCACTAACTTCACACACCATCAGGCTTCCAAGCAGCTCTCAAGGAAACTCAGTTTTCACACTCTATGCTTAGTGCCCTTTGAGTGCCTAGCACTGAAATGAAGCTTGGTGAGCATCCCACACAAACGAATGCTCCACATGCGGGATTCACATGCCACCAACTCCACATTCACCAGGCAACTTCAGCGACACAGCCATTTTCAGATAGCCCTCAATGCAAAGGCTCTAGACGCAAATATTGGTGTGAGAGCTAATTCAATCAAGGAAACACTGCATGTTGGTGAAGGGCATATTGAAGAAGGATCAGCCGAGTTGTTCTTGTGGGAGAACAACTCCATTTGGCTCACTAACTTCACAAACCATCAGGCTTCCAAGCAGCTCTCAAGGAAACTCAGTTTTCACACTCTATGCTTAGTGCCCTTTGAGAGCCTTATAACTGAAATGAAGCTTGGTGAGCATCCCAAACAAACGAATGCTCCACATGCGGGTTTCACATGCCACCAACTCCACATTCACAGGCAACTTCAGCGCCACAGCCGTTTTCAGATAGCCCTCAATGCAAAGGCTCTAGACGCAAATATTGGTGTGAGAGCTAATTCTATTAAGGAAACACTGCATGTTGGTGAAGGGCATATTGAAGAAGGATCAGCTCAGTGGTTCTTGTGGGAGAACAACTCCATTTGGCTCACTAACTTCACACACCATCAGGCTTCCAAGCAGCTCTCAAGGAAACTCAGTTTTCACACTCTATGCTTAGTGCCCTTTGAGTGCCTAGGACTGAAATGAAGCTTGGTTGAGCATCCCACACAAACGAATGCTCCACATGCGGGTTTCACATGCCACCAACTCCACATTCACAGGCAACTTCAGCGCCGCAGCCGTTTTCAGATAGCCCTCAATATAAAGGTTCTAGACGTAAATATTGGTGTGAGAGTTAATTCAATCAAGGAAACACTGCATGTTGGAGAAGGGCATATTGAAGAAGGATCAGCCGAGTGGTTCTTGTGGGAGAACAACTCCATTTGGCTCACTTACTTCACACACCATCAGGCTTCCAAGCAGCTCTCAAGGAAACTCAGTTTTCACACTCTATGCTTAGTGCCCTTTGAGTGCATTATCTAGGAATGAACCTGGTAGAGCATCCCACACAAACGAATGCTCCACATGCGGGTTTCACATTCCACCAACTCCACATTCACAGGCAACTTCAGCGCCACAGCCGTTTTCAGATAGCCCTCAATGCAAAGGCTCTAGACGCAAATATTGGTGTGAGAGCTAATTCAATCAAGGAAACACTGCATGTTGGTGAAGGGCATATTGAAGAAGAATCAGCCGAGTGGTTCTTGTGGGAGAACAACTCCATTTGGCTCACTAACTTCACACACCATCAGGCTTCCAAGCAGCTCTCAAGGAAACTCAGTTTTCACACTCTATGCTTAGTGCCCTTTGAGTGCCTAGGACTGAAATGAACCTGGTAGAGCATCCCACACAAACGAATGCTCCACATGCGGGTTTCACATGCCACCTACTCCACATTCACAGGCAACTTCAGCGCCACACTCGTTTTCAGATAGCCCTCAATGCAAAGGCTCTAGACGCAAATATTGGTGTGAGAGCTAATTCAATCAAGGAAACACTGCAAGATGGTGAAGGGCATATTGAAGAAGGATCAGCCGAGTGGTTCTTGTGGGAGAACAACTCCATTTGGCTCACTAACTTCACACACCATCAGGCTTCCAAGCAGCTCTCAAGGAAACTCAGTTTTCACACTATATGCTTAGTGCCCTTTGAGAGCCTTATAACTGAAATAAATCTTGGTGAGCATCCCACACAAACGAATGCTCCACATGCGGGTTTCACATGCCACCAACTCCACATTCACAGGCAACTTCAGCGCCACACCCGTTTTCAGATAGCCCTCAATGCAAAGGCTCTAGACGCAAATATTGGTGTGAGAACTAATTCTATTAAGGAAACACTGCATGTTGGTGAAGGGCATATTGAAGAAGGATCAGCTGAGTGGTTCTTGTGGGAGAACAACTCCATTTGGCTCACTAACTTCACACACCATCAGGCTTCCAAGCAGCTCTCAAGGAAACTCAGTTTTCACACTCTATGCTTAGTGCCATTTCAGTGCATTATCTAGGAATGAACTTGGTAGAGCATCCCACACAAACGAATGCTCCACATGCGGGTTTCACATGCCACCAACTGCACATTCACAGGCAACTTCAGCGCCACAGCCGTTTTCAGATAGCCCTCAATGCAAAGGCTCTAGACGCAAATCTTGGTGTGAGAGCTAATTCAATCAAGTAAACACTGCATGTTGGTGAAGGGCATATTGAAGAAGGATCAGCCGAGTTGTTCTTGTGGGAGAACAACTCCATTTGGCTCACTAACTTCACACACCATCAGGCTTCCAAGCAGCTCTCAAGGAAACTCAGTTTTCACACTCTATGCTTAGTGCCCTTTGAGTGCCTAGGACTGAAATGAATCTTAGTGAGCATCCCACACAAAAGAATGCTCCACATGCGGGTTTCACATGCCACCAACTCCACATTCTCAGGCAACTTCAGCGCCACAGCCGTTTTCAGATAGCCCTCAATGCAAAGGCTCTAGACGCAAATATTGGTGTGAGAGCTAATTCAATCAAGGAAACACTGCATGTTGGTGAAGGGCATATTGAAGAAGGATCAGCCGAGTGGTTCTTGTGGGAGAACAACTACATTTGGCTCACTAACTTCACACACCATCAGGCTTCCAAGCAGCTCTCAAGGAAACTCAGTTTTCACACTATGCTTAGTGCCCTTTGAGTGCCTAGGACTGAAATGAAGCTTGGTGAGCATCCCACACAAACGAATGCTCCACATGCGGGTTTCACATGCCACCAACTCCACATTCACAGGCAACTTCAGCGCCACACCCGTTTTCAGATAGCCCTAAATGCAAAGGCTCTAGACGCAAATATTGGTGTGAGAGCTAATTCAATCAAGGAAACACTGCATGTTGGCGAAGGGCATATTGAAGAAGGATCAGCCGAGTGGTTCTTGTGGGAGAACAACTCCAGTTGGCTCACTAACTTCACACACCATCAGGCTTCCAAGCAGCTCTCAAGGAAACTCAGTTTTCACACTCTATGCTTAGTGCCCTTTGAGTGCATTATCTAGGAATGAACCTGGTTCAGCATCCCACACAAACAAATGCTCCACATGCGGGTTTCACATGCCACCAACTCCACATTCTCAGGCAACTTCAGCGCCACAGCCGTTTTCACATAGCCCACAATGCAAAGGCTCTAGACGCATATATTCTTGTGAGAGCTAATTCAATCAAGGAAACACTGCATGTTGGTGAAGGGCATATTGAAGAAGGATCAGCCGAGTGGTTCTTGTGGGAGAACAACTCCATTTGGCTCACTAACTTCACACACCATCATGCTTCCAAGCAGCTCTCAAGGAAACTCAGTTTTCACACTCTATGCTTAGTGCCCTTTGAGAGCCTAGCACTGAAATGAAGCTTGGTGAGCATCCCACACAAACGAATTCTCCACATGCGGGTTTCACATGCCACCAACTCCACATTCACAGGCAACTTCAGCGCCACAGCCGTTTTCAGATAGCCCTCAATATAAAGGTTCTAGATGTAAATATTCGTGTGAGAGTTAATTCAATCAAGGAAACACTGCATGTTGCTGAAGTACATATTGAAGAAGGATCAGCCAAGTGGTTCTTGTGGGAGAACAACTCCATTTGGCTCACTAACTTCACACACCATCAGGCTTCCAAGCAGCTCTCAAGGAAACTCAGTTTTCACACTCTATGCTTAGTGCCCTTTGAGTGCATTATCTAGGAATGAACCTGGTAGAGCATCCCACACAAACGAATGCTCCACATGCGGGTTTCACTTGCCATTAACTTCACATTCACAGGCAACTTCAGCACCACAGCCGTTTTCAGATAGCCCTCAATGCAATTGCACTAGACGCAAATATTGGTGTGAGAGCTAATTCCATCAGGGAAACACTGCATGTTGGTGAAGGGCATATTGAAGAAGGATCAGCCGAGTGGTTCTTGTGGGAGAACAACTCCATTTGGCTCACTAACTTCACACACCATCAGGCTTCCAAGCAGCTCTCAAGGAAACTCAGTTTTCACACTCTATGCTTAGTGCCCTTTGAGTGCATTATCTAGGAATGAACCTGGTAGAGCATCCCACACAAACGAATGCTCCACATGCGGGTTTCACTTGCCATTAACTCCACATTCACAGGCAACTTCAGCGCCACAGCCGTTTTCAGATAGCCCTCAATGCAAAGGCACTAGACGCAAATATTGGTGTGAGAGCTAATTCCATCAAGGAAACACTGCATGTTGGTGAAGGGCATATTGAAGAAGGATCAGCCGAGTGGTTCTTGTGGGAGAACAACTCCATTTGGCTCACTAACTTCACACACCATCAGGCTTCCAAGCAGCTCTCAAGGAAACTCAGTTTTCACACTCTATGCTTAGTGCCCTTTGAGTGCATTATCTAGGAATGAACCTGGTAGAGCATCCCACACAAACGAATGCTCCACATGCGGGTTTCACATGCCATTAACTCCACATTCACAGGCAAATTCAGCGCCACAGCCGTTTTCAGATAGCCCTCAATGCAAAGGCTCTAGACGCAAATCTTGGTGTGAGAGCTAATTCAATCAAGGAAACACTGCATGTTGGTGAAGGGCATATTGAAGAAGGATCAGCCGAATGGTTCTTGTGGGAGAACAACCCCATTTGGCTCACTAACTTCACACACCATCAGGCTTCCAAGCAGCTCTCAAGGAAACTCAGTTTTCACACTCTATGCTTTGTGCCCTTTGAGAGCCTTATAACTGAAATGAAGCTTGGTGAGCATCCCACACAAACGAATGCTCCACATGCGGGTTTCACATGCCACCAACTCCACATTCACAGGCAACTTCAGCGCCACAGCCGTTTTCAGATAGCCCTCAATGCAAAGGCTCTAGACGCAAATATTGGTGTGAGAGCTAATTCTATTAAGGAAACACTGCATGTTGGTGAAGGGCATATTGAAGAAGGATCAGCTCAGTGGTTCTTGTGGGAGAACAACTCCATTTGGCTCACTAACTTCACACACCATCAGGCTTCCAAGCAGCTCTCAAGGAAACTCAGTTTTCACACTCTATGCTTAGTGCCATTTCAGTGCATTATCTAGGAATGAACTTGGTAGAGCATCCCACACAAACGAATGCTCCACATGCGGGTTTCACATGCCACCAACTCCACATTCACAGGCAACTTCAGCGCCACAGCCATTTTCAGATAGCCTTCAATGCAAAGGCTCTAGACGCAAATCTTGGTGTGAGAGCTAATTCAATCAAGGAAACACTGCATGTTGATGAAGGGCATATTGAAGAAGGATCAGCCAAGTTGTTCTTGTGGGAGAACAACTCCATTTGGCTCACTAACTTCACACACCATCAGGCTTCCAAGCAGCTCTCAAGGAAACTCAGTTTTCACACTCTATGCTTAGTGCCCTTTGAGTGCCTAGGACTGAAATGAAGCTTGGTTGAGCATCCCACACAAACGAATGCTCCACATGCGGGATTCACATGCCACCAACTCCACATTCACAGGCAACTTCAGCGCCGCAGCCGTTTTCAGATAGCCCTCAATATAAAGGTTCTAGACGTAAATATTCGTGTGAGAGTTAATTCAATCAAGGAAACACTGCATGTTGGAGAAGGGCATATTGAAGAAGGATCAGCCGAGTGGTTCTTGTGGGAGAACAACTCCATTTGGCTTACTTGATTCACACACCATCAGGCTTCCAAGCAGCTCTCAAGGAAACTCAGTTTTCACACTCTATGCTTAGTGCCCTTTGAGTGCCTAGGACTGAAATGAACCTGGTAGAGCATCCCACACAAACGAATGCTCCACATGCGGGTTTCACATGCCACCAACTCCACATTCACAGGCAACTTCAGCGCCACACTCGTTTTCAGATAGCCCTCAATGCAAAGGCTCTAGACGCAAATATTGGTGTGAGAGCTAATTCAATCAAGGAAACACTGCAAGATGGTGAAGGGCATATTGAAGAAGGATCAGCCGAGTGGTTCTTGTGGGAGAACAACTCCATTTGGCTCACTAACTTCACACACCATCAGGCTTCCAAGCAGCTCTCAAGGAAACTCAGTTTTCACACTCTATGCTTAGTGCCCTTTGAGTGCCTAGGACTGAAATGAACCTGGTAGAGCATCCCACACAAACGAATGCTCCACATGCGGGTTTCACATGCCACCAACTCCACATTCACAGGCAACTTCAGCGCCACACCCGTTTTCAGGTAGCCCTCAATGCAAAGGCTCTAGACGCAAATATTGGTGTGAGAGCTAATTCAATCAAGGAAACACTGCAAGATGGTGAAGGGCATATTGAAGAAGGATCAGCCGAGTGGTTCTTGTGGGAGAACAACTCCATTTGGCTCACTAACTTCACACACCATCAGGCTTCCAAGCAGCTCTCAAGGAAACTCAGTTTTCACACTCTATGCTTAGTGCCATTTCAGTGCATTATCTAAGAATGAACTTGGTAGAGCATCCCACACAAACGAATGCTCCACATGCGGGCTTCACATGCCACCAACTCCACATTCACAGGCAACTTCAGCGCCACAGCCGTTTTCAGATAGCCCTCAATGCAAAGGCTCTAGACGCAAATATTGGTGTGAGAGCTAATTCTATTAAGGAAACACTGCATGTTGGTGAAGGGCATATTGAAGAAGGATCAGCTCAGTGGTTCTTGTGGGAGAACAACTCCATTTGGCTCACTAACTTCACACACCATCAGGCTTCCAAGCAGCTCTCAAGGAAACTCAGTTTTCACACTCTATGCTTAGTGCCATTTCAGTGCATTATCTAGGAATGAACTTGGTAGAGCATCCCACACAAACGAATGCTCCACATGCGGGTTTCACATGCCACCAACTCCACATTCACAGGCAACTTCAGCGCCACAGCCATTTTCAGATAGCCTTCAATGCAAAGGCTCTAGACGCAAATCTTGGTGTGAGAGCTAATTCAATCAAGGAAACACTGCATGTTGATGAAGGGCATATTGAAGAAGGATCAGCCAAGTTGTTCTTGTGGGAGAACAACTCCATTTGGCTCACTAACTTCACACACCATCAGGCTTCCAAGCAGCTCTCAAGGAAACTCAGTTTTCACACTCTATGCTTAGTGCCCTTTGAGTGCCTAGGACTGAAATGAAGCTTGGTTGAGCATCCCACACAAACGAATGCTCCACATGCGGGATTCACATGCCACCAACTCCACATTCACAGGCAACTTCAGCGCCGCAGCCGTTTTCAGATAGCCCTCAATATAAAGGTTCTAGACGTAAATATTCGTGTGAGAGTTAATTCAATCAAGGAAACACTGCATGTTGGAGAAGGGCATATTGAAGAAGGATCAGCCGAGTGGTTCTTGTGGGAGAACAACTCCATTTGGCTTACTTGATTCACACACCATCAGGCTTCCAAGCAGCTCTCAAGGAAACTCAGTTTTCACACTCTATGCTTAGTGCCCTTTGAGTGCCTAGGACTGAAATGAACCTGGTAGAGCATCCCACACAAACGAATGCTCCACATGCGGGTTTCACATGCCACCAACTCCACATTCACAGGCAACTTCAGCGCCACACTCGTTTTCAGATAGCCCTCAATGCAAAGGCTCTAGACGCAAATATTGGTGTGAGAGCTAATTCAATCAAGGAAACACTGCAAGATGGTGAAGGGCATATTGAAGAAGGATCAGCCGAGTGGTTCTTGTGGGAGAACAACTCCATTTGGCTCACTAACTTCACACACCATCAGGCTTCCAAGCAGCTCTCAAGGAAACTCAGTTTTCACACTCTATGCTTAGTGCCCTTTGAGTGCCTAGGACTGAAATGAACCTGGTAGAGCATCCCACACAAACGAATGCTCCACATGCGGGTTTCACATGCCACCAACTCCACATTCACAGGCAACTTCAGCGCCACACCCGTTTTCAGATAGCCCTCAATGCAAAGGCTCTAGACGCAAATATTGGTGTGAGAGCTAATTCAATCAAGGAAACACTGCAAGATGGTGAAGGGCATATTGAAGAAGGATCAGCCGAGTGGTTCTTGTGGGAGAACAACTCCATTTGGCTCACTAACTTCACACACCATCAGGCTTCCAAGCAGCTCTCAAGGAAACTCAGTTTTCACACTCTATGCTTAGTGCCATTTCAGTGCATTATCTAGGAATGAACTTGGTAGAGCATCCCACACAAACGAATGCTCCACATGCGGGCTTCACATGCCACCAACTCCACATTCACAGGCAACTTCAGCGCCACAGCCATTTTCAGATAGCCCTCAATGCAAAGGCTCTAGACGCAAATCTTGGTGTGAGAGCTAATTCAATCAAGTAAACACTGCATGTTGGTGAAGGGCATATTGAAGAAGGATCAGCCGAGTTGTTCTTGTGGGAGAACAACTCCATTTGGCTCACTAACTTCACACACCATCAGGCTTCCAAGCAGCTCTCAAGGAAACTCAGTTTTCACACTCTATGCTTAGTGCCCTTTGAGTGCCTAGGACTGAAATGAAGCTTGGTTGAGCATCCCACACAAACGAATGCTCCACATGCGGGTTTCACATGCCAAAACTCCACATTCACAGGCAACTTCAGCGCCACAGCCGTTTTCACATAGCCCTCAATATAAAGGTTCTAGACGTAAATATTGGTGTGAGAGTTAATTCAATCAAGGAAACACTGCATGTTGGAGAAGGGCATATTGAAGAAGGATCAGCCGAGTGGTTCTTGTGGGAGAACAACTCCATTTGGCTCACTAACTTCACAAACCATCAGGCTTCCAAGCAGCTCTCAAGGAAACTCAGTTTTCACACTATATGCTTAGTGCCCTTTGAGTGCCTTATAACTGAAATGAAGCTTGGTGAGCATCCCACACAAACGAATGCTCCACATGCGGGTTTCACATGCCACCAACTCCACATTCACAGGCAACTTCAGCGCCACAGCCGTTTTCAGATAGCCCTCAATGCAAAGGCTCTAGACGCAAATATTGGTGTGAGAGCTAATTCAATCAAGGAAACACTGCATGTTGGTGAAGGGCATATTGAAGAAGGATCAGCTGAGTGGTTCTTGTGGGAGAACAACTCCATTTGGCTCACTAACTTCACACACCATCAGGCTTCCAAGCACCTCTCAAGGAAACTCAGTTTTCACACTCTATGCTTAGTGCCCTTTGAGTGCCTCGGACTGAAATGAACCTGGTACAGCATCCCACACAAACAAATGCTCCACATGCGGGTTCCACATGCCACCAACTCCACATTCACAGGCAACTTCAGCGCCACAGCCGTTTTCACATAGACCACAATGCAAAGGCTCTAGACGCATATATTGGTGTGAGAGCTAATTCAATCAAGGAAACACTGCATGTTGGTGAAGGGCATATTGAAGAAGGATCAGCCGAGTTGTTCTTGTGGGAGAACAACTCCATTTGGCTCACTAACTTCACACACCATCAGGCTTCCAAGCAGCTCTCAAGGAAACTCAGTTTTCACACTCTATGCTTAGTGCCCTTTGAGTGCCTAGGACTGAAATGAAGCTTGGTGAGCATCCCACACAAACGAATGCTCCACATGCGGGTTCCACATGCCACCAACTCCACATTCACAGGCAACTTCAGCGACACAGCCGTTTTCACATAGCCCACAATGCAAAGGCTCTAGACACATATATTGGTGTGAGAGCTAATTCAATCAAGGAAACACTGCATGTTGGTGAAGGGCATATTGAAGAAGGATCAGCCGAGTGGTTCTTGTGGGAGAACAACTCCATTTGGCTCACTAACTTCACACACCATCAGGCTTCCAAGCAGCTCTCAAGGAAACTCAGTTTTCACACTCTATGCTTAGTGCCCTTTGAGTGCCTAGGACTGAAATGAAGATTGCTGAGCATCCCACACAAACGAATGCTCCACATGCGGGTTTCACATGCCACCAACTCCACATTCACAGGCAACTTCAGCGCCACACCCGTTTTCAGATAGCCCTCAATGCAAAGGCTCTAGACGCAAATATTGGTGTGAGAGCTAATTCAATCAAGGAAACACTGCATGTTGGTGAAGGGCATATTGAATAAGAATCAGCTGAGTGGTTCTTGTTTGAGAACAACTCCATTTGGCTCACTAACTTCACAAACCATCAGGCGTCCAAGCAGCTCTCAAGGAAACTCAGTTTTCACACTCTATGCTTAGTGCCCTTTGAGAGCCTTATAACTGAAATGAAGCTTGGTGAGCATCCCACACAAACGAATGCTCCACATGCGGGTTTCACATGCCACCAACTCCACATTCTCAGGCAACTTCAGCGCCACAGCCGTTTTCAGATAGCCCTCAATGCAAAGGCTCTAGACGCAAATATTGGTGTGAGAGCTAATTCAATCAAGGAAACACTGCATGTTGGTGAAGGGCATATTGAAGAAGGATCAGCCGAGTGGTTCTTGTGGGAGAACAACTCCATTTGGCTCACTAACTTCACACACCATCAGGCTTCCAAGCAGCTCTCAAGGAAACTCAGTTTTCACACTATGCTTAGTGCCCTTTGAGTGCCTAGGACTGAAATGAAGCTTGGTGAGCATCCCACACAAACGAATGCTCCACATGCGGGTTTCACATGCCATCAACTCCACATTCACAGGCAACTTCAGCGCCACAGCCGTTTTCAGATAGCCCTAAATGCAAAGGCTCTAGACGCAAATCTTGGTGTGAGAGCTACTTCAATCAAGGAAACACTGCATGTTGGCGAAGGGCATATTGAAGAAGGATCAGCCGAGTGGTTCTTGTGGGAGAACAACTCCATTTGGCTCACTAACTTCACACACCATCAGGCTTCCAAGCAGCTCTCAAGGAAACTCAGTTTTCACACTCTATGCTTAGTGCCCTTTGAGTGCCTAGGACTGAAATGAAGCTTGGTGAGCATCCCACACAAACGAATGCTCCACATGCGGGTTCCACATGCCACCAACTCCACATTCTTAGGCAACTTCAGCGCCACAGCCGTTTTCAGATAGCCCACAATGCAAAGGCTCTAGACGCATATATTGGTGTGAGAGCTAATTCAATCAAGGAAACACTGCATGTTGGTGAAGGGCATATTGAAGAAGGATCAGCCGAGTGGTTCTTGTGGGAGAACAACTCCATTTGGCTCACTAACTTCACACACCATCAGGCTTCCAAGCAGCTCTCAAGGAAACTCAGTTTTCACACTCTATGCTTAGTGCCCTTTGAGTGCCTAGGACTGAAATGAAGCTTGGTGAGCATCCCACACAAACGAATGCTCCACATGCGGGTTTCACATGCCACCAACTCCACATTCACAGGCAACTTCAGCGCCACACCCGTTTTCAGATAGCCCTAAATACAAAGGCTCTAGACGCAAATATTGGTGTGAGAGCTAATTCAATCAAGTAAACACTGCATGTTGGCGAAGGGCATATTGAAGAAGGATCAGCCGAGTGGTTCTTGTGGGAGAACAACTCCATTTGGCTCACTAACTTCACACACCATCAGGCTTCCAAGCAGCTCTCAAGGAAACTCAGTTTTCACACTCTATGCTTAGTGCCCTTTGAGTGCCTAGGACTGAAATGAAGCTTGGTGAGCATCCCACACAAACGAATGCTCCACATGCGGGTTTCACATGCCACCAACTCCACATTCACAGGCAACTTCAGCGCCACAGCCGTTTTCAGATAGCCCTCAATGCAAAGGCTCTAGACGCAAATATTGGTGTGAGAGCTAATTCAATCAAGGAAACACTGCATGTTGCTGAAGTGCATATTGAAGAAGGATCAGCCAAGTGGTTCTTGTGGGAGAACAACTCCATTTGGCTCACTAACTTCACACACCATCAGGCTTCCAAGCAGCTCTCAAGGAAACTCAGTTTTCACACTCTATGCTTAGTGCCCTTTGAGTGCATTATCTAGGAATGAACCTGGTAGAGCATCCCACACAAACGAATGCTCCACATGCGGATTTCACTTGCCACCATCTCCACATTCACAGGCAACTTCAGAGTCACACCCATTTTCAGATAGCCCTAAATGCAAAGGCTCTAGACGCAAATATTGGTGTGAGAGCTAATTCAATCAAGGAAACACTGCATGTTGGTGAAGTGCATATTGAAGAAGGATCAGCCGAGTGGTTCTTGTGGGAGAACAACTCCATTTGGCTCACTAACTTCACACACCATCAGGCTTCCAAGCAGCTCTCAAGGAAACTCAGTTTTCACACTCTATGCTTAGTGCCCTTTGAGTGCCTAGGACTGAAATGAAGCTTGGTGAGCATCCCACACAAACGAATGCTCCACATGCGGGTTCCACATGCCACCAACTCCACATTCACAGGCAACTTCAGCGCCACACCCGTTTTCAGATAGCCCTCAATGCAAAGGCTCTAGACGCAAATATTGGTGTCAGAGCTAATTCAATCAAGGAAATACTGCATGTTGGAGAAGGGCATATTGAAGAAGGATCAGCCGAGTGGTTCTTGTGGGAGAACAACCCCATGTGGCTCACTAACTTCACACACCATCAGGCTTCCAAGCAGCTCTCAAGGAAACTCAGTTTTCACACTCTATGCTTAGTGCCCTTTGAGAGCCTTATAACTGAAATGAAGCTTGGTGAGCATCCCACACAAAGGAATGCTCCACATGCGGGTTTCACATTCCACCAACTCCACATTCTCAGGCAACTTCAGCGCCACAGCCATTTTCAGATAGCCCTCAATGCAAAGGCTCTAGATGCATATATTGGTGTGAGAGCTAATTTAAGCAAGGAAACACTGCATGGTGGTGAAGGGCATATTGAAGAAAATCAGACGAGTGGTTCTTTTGGGAGAACAACTCCATTTGGCTCACTAACTTCACACACCATCAGGCTTCCAAGCAGCTCTCAAGGAAACTCAGTTTTCACACTCTATGCTTAGTGCCCTTTGAGTGCATTATCTAGGAATGAACCTGGTAGAGCATCCCACACAAACGAATGCTCCACATGCGGGTTTCTCTTGCCATTAACTCCACATTCACAGGCAACTTCAGCGCCACAGCCGTTTTCAGATAGCCCTCAATGCAAAGGCTCTAGACGCTAATATTGGTGTGAGAGCTAATTCAATCAAGGAATCACTGCATGTTGGTGAAGGGCATATTGAAGAAGGATCAGCCGAATGGTTCTTGTGGGAGAACAACCCCATTTGGCTCACTAACTTCACACACCATCAGGCTTCCAAGCAGCTCTCAAGGAAACTCAGTTTTCACACTCTATGCTTAGTGCCCTTTGAGTGCCTAGCACTGAAATGAAGCTTGGAGAGCATCCCACACAAACGAATGCTCCACATGCGGGTTTCACATGCCACCAACTCCACATTCACAGGCAACTTCAGCGCCACAGCCATTTTCAGATAGCCCTCAATGCAAAGGCTCTAGACGCAAATCTTGGTGTGAGAGCTAATTCAATCAAGGAAACACTGCATGTTGGTGAAGGGCATATTGAATAAGAATCAGCTGAGTGGTTCTTGTGGGAGAACAACTTCATTTGGCTCACTAACTTCACAAACCATCAGCCTTCCAAGCAGCTCTCAAGGAAACTCAGTTTTCACACTCTATGCTTAGTGCCCTTTGAGAGCCTTATAACTGAAATGAAGCTTGGTGAGCATCCCACACAAACGAATGCTCCACATGCGGGTTTCACATGCCACCAACTCCACATTCTCAGGCAACTTCAGCGCCACAGCCGTTTTCACACAGCCCTCAATGCAAAGGCTCTAGACGCAAATATTGGTGTGAGAGCTAATTCAATCAAGGAAACACTGCAAGATGGTGAAGGGCATATTGAAGAAGGATCAGCCGAGTGGTTCTTGTGGGAGAACAACTCCATTTGGCTCACTAACTTCACACACCATCAGGCTTCCAAGCAGCTCTCAAGGAAACTCAGTTTTCACACTCTATGCTTAGTGCCCTTTGAGAGCCTTTTAACTGTAATGAAGCTTGGTGAGCATCCCACACAAACGAATGCTCCACATGCGGGTTTCACATGCCACCAACTCCACATTCACAGGCAACTTCAGCGACACAGCCGTTTTCAGATAGCCCTCAATATTAAGGATCTAGACGTAAATATTGGTGTGAGTGTTAATTCAATCAAGGAAACACTGCATGTTGGTGAAGGGCATATTGAAGAAGGATCAGCCGAGTGGTTCTTGTGGGAGAACAACTCCATTTGGCTCACTAACTTCACACACCATCAGGCTTCCAAGAAGCTCTCAAGGAAACTCAGTTTTCACACTCTATGCTTAGTGCCCTTTGAGTGCATTATCTAGGAATGAACCTTTTAGAGCATCATATACAAACGAATGCTCCACATGCGGGTTCCACATGCCACCAACTCCACATTCACAGGCAACTTCAGCGCCACAGCCGTTTTCACATAGACCACAATGCAAAGGCTCTAGACGCATATATTGGTGTGAGAGCTAATTCAATCAAGGAAACACTGCATGTTGGTGAAGGGCATATTGAAGAAGGATCAGCCGAGTTGTTCTTGTGGGAGAACAACTCCATTTGGCTCACTAACTTCACACACCATCAGGCTTCCAAGCAGCTCTCAAGGAAACTCAGTTTTCACACTCTATGCTTAGTGCCCTTTGAGTGCCTAGGACTGAAATGAAGCTTGGTGAGCATCCCACACAAACGAATGCTCCACATGCGGGTTTCACATGCCACCAACTCCACATTCACAGGCAACTTCAGCGCCACTGCCGTTTTCACATAGCCCTCAATATAAAGGTTCTAGACGTAAATATTGGTGTGAGAGTTAATTCAATCAAGGAAACACTGCATGTTGCTGAAGTGCATATTGAAGAAGGATCAGCCGAGTGGTTCTTGTGGCAGAACAACTCCATTTGGCTCACTAACTTCACACACCATCAGGCTTCCAAGCAGCTCTCAAGGAAACTCAGTTTTCACACTCTATGCTTAGTGCCCTTTGAGAGCCTTTTAACTGAAATGAAGCTTCGTGAGCATCCCACACAAACGAATGTTCCACATGCGGGTTTCACATGCCACCAACTCCACATTCTCAGGCAACTTCAGCGCCACAGCCGTTTTCAGATAGCCCTCAATGCAAAGGCTCTAGACGCAAATATTGGTGTGAGAGCTAATTCAATCAAGGAAACACTGCATGTTGGTGAAGGGCATATTGAATAAGAATGAGCCGAGTGGTTCTTGTGGGAGAACAACTCCATTTGGCTCACTAACTTCACACACCATCAGGCTTCCAAGCAGCTCTCAAGGAAACTCAGTTTTCCCACTATGCTTAGTGCCCTTTGAGTGCCTAGGACTGAAATGAAGCTTGGTGAGCATCCCACACAAACGAATGCTCCACATGCGGGTTTCACATGCCACCAACTCCACATTCACAGGCAACTTCAGCGCCACACCCGTTTTCAGATAGCCCTCAATGCAAAGGCTCTAGACGCAAATATTGGTGTGAGAGCTAATTCAATCAAGGAAACACTGCATGTTGGCGAAGGGCATATTGAAGAAGGATCAGCCGAGTGGTTCTTGTGGGAGAACAACTCCATTTGGCTCACTAACTTCACACACCATCAGGCTTCCAAGCAGCTCTCAAGGAAACTCAGTTTTCACACTCTATGCTTAGTGCCCTTTGAGTGAATTATCTAGGAATGAACCTGGTACAGCATCCCACACAAACAAATGCTCCACATGCGGGTTCCACATGCCACCAACTCCACATTCACAGGCAACTTCAGCGCCACAGCCGTTTTCACTTAGACCACAATGCAAAGGCTCTAGACGCATATATTGGTGTGAGAGCTAATTCAATCAAGGAAACACTGCATGTTGGTGAAGGGCATATTGAAGAAGGATCAGCCGAGTTGTTCTTGTGGGAGAACAACTCCATTTGGCTCACTAACTTCACACACCATCAGGCTTCCAAGCAGCTCTCAAGGAAACTCAGTTTTCACACTCTATGATTAGTGCCCTTTGAGTGCCTAGGACTGAAATGAAGCTTGGTGAGCATCCCACACAAACGAATGCTCCACATGCGGGTTTCACATGCCACCAACTCCACATTCACAGGCAACTTCAGCGCCACAGCCGTTTTCAGATAGCCCTCAATATAAAGGTTCTAGACGTAAATATTGGTGTGAGAGTTAATTCAATCAAGGAAACACTGCATGTTGCTGAAGTGCATATTGAAGAAGGATCAGCCGAGTGGTTCTTGTGGGAGAACAACTCCATTTGGCTCACTAACTTCACACACCATCAGGCTTCCAAGCAGCTCTCAAGGAAACTCAGTTTTCACACTCTATGCTTAGTGCCCTTTGAGTGTATTATCTAGGAATGAACCTGGGAGAGCATCCCACACAAAGGAATGCTCCACATGCGGGTTTCACTTCCCATTAACTCCACATTCTCAGGCAACTTCAGCGCCACAGCCGTTTTCAGATAGCCCTCAATGCAAAGGCTCTAGATGCAAATATTGGTGTGAGAGCTAATTCAATCAAGGAAACACTGCATGTTGGTGAAGGGCATATTGAAGAAGGATCAGCCGAGTGGTTCTTGTGGCAGAACAACTCCATTTGGCTCACTAACTTCACACACCATCAGGCTTCCAAGCAGCTCTCAAGGAAACTCAGTTTTCACACTATGCTTAGTGCCCTTTGAGTGCCTAGGACTGAAATGAAGCTTGGTGAGCATCCCACACAAACGAATGCTCCACATGCGGGTTTCACATGGCATCAACTCCACATTCACAGGCAACTTCAGCGCCACACCCGTTTTCAGATAGCCCTAAATGCAAAGGCTCTAGACGCAAATATTGGTGTGAGAGCTAATTCAATCAAGGAAACACTGCATGTTGGTGAAGGGCATATTGAAGAAGGATCAGCCGAGTGGTTCTTGTGGGAGAACAACTCCATTTGGCTCACTAACTTCACACACCATCAGGCTTCCAAGCAGCTCTCAAGGAAACTCAGTTTTCACACTCTATGCTTAGTGCCCTTTGAGTGCATTACCTAGGAATGAACCTGGTAGAGCATCCCACACAAACGAATGCTCCACATGCGGGTTCCACATGCCACCAACTCCACATTCTCAGGCAACTTCAGCGCCACAGCCGTTTTCAGATAGCCCACAATGCAAAGGCTCTAGACGCATATATTGGTGTGAGAGCTAATTCAATCAAGGAAACACTGCATGTTGGTGAAGGGCATATTGAAGAAGGATCAGCCGAGTGGTTCTTGTGGGAGAACAACTCCATTTGGCTCACTAACTTCACACACCATCAGGCTTTTCCAAGCAGCTCTCAAGGAAACTCAGTTTTCACACTCTATGCTTAGTGCCCTTTGAGTGCCTAGGACTGAAATGAAGCTTGGTGAGCATCCCACACAAACGAATGCTCCACATGCGGGTTTCACATGCCACCAACTCCACATTCACAGGCAACTTCAGCGCCACACCCGTTTTCAGATAGCCCTAAATACAAAGGCTCTAGACGCAAATATTGGTGTGAGAGCTAATTCAATCAAGGAAACACTGCATGTTGGCGAAGGGCATATTGAAGAAGGATCAGCCGAGTGGTTCTTGTGGGAGAACAACTCCATTTGGCTCACTAACTTCACACACCATCAGGCTTCCAAGCAGCTCTCAAGGAAACTCAGTTTTCACACTCTATGCTTAGTGCCCTTTGAGTGCCTAGGACTGAAATGAAGCTTGGTGAGCATCCCACACAAACGAATGCTCCTCATGCGGGTTTCACATGCCACCAACTCCACATTCACAGGCAACTTCAGCGCCACAGCCGTTTTCAGATAGCCCTCAATATAATGGTTCTAGACGTACATATTGGTGTGAGAGTTAATTCAATCAAGGAAACACTGCATGTTGCTGAAGTGCATATTGAAGAAGGATCAGCCGAGTGGTTCTTGTGGGAGAACAACTCCATTTGGCTCACTAACTTCACACACCATCAGGCTTCCAAGCAGCTCTCAAGGAAACTCAGTTTTCACACTCTATGCTTAGTGCCCTTTGAGTGCATTATCTAGGAATGAACCTGGTAGAGCATCCCACACAAACGAATGCTCCACATGCGGATTTCACTTGCCACCAACTCCACATTCACAGGCAACTTCAGCGTCACACCCATTTTCAGATAGCCCTAAATGCAAAGGTTCTAGACGCAAATATTGGTGTGAGAGCTAATTCAATCAAGGAAACACTGCATGTTGGTGAAGCGCATATTGAAGAAGGATCAGCCGAGTGGTTCTTGTGGGAGAACAACTCCATTTGGCTCACTAACTTCACACACCATCATGCTTCCAAGCAGCTCTCAAGGAAACTCAGTTTTCACACTCTATGCTTAGTGCCGTTTGAGTGCATTACCTAGGAATGAACCTGGTAGAGCATCCCACACAAACGAATGCTCCACATGCGGGTTCCACATGCCACCAACTCCACATTCACAGGCAACTTCAGCGCCACAGCCGTTTTCAGATAGCCCACAATGCAAAGGCTCTAGACACATATATTGGTGTGAGAGCTAATTCAATCAAGGAAACACTGCATGTTGGTGAAGGGCATATTGAAGAAGGATCAGCCGAGTGGTTCTTGTGGCAGAACAACTCCATTTGGCTCACTAACTTCACACACCATCAGGCTTCCAAGCAGCTCTCAAGGAAACTCAGTTTTCACACTCTATGCTTAGTGCCCTTTGAGTGCCTAGGACGGAAATGAAGCTTGGTGAGCATCCCACACAAACGAATGCTCCACATGAGGGTTCCACATGCCACCAACTCCACATTCACAGGCAACTTCAGCGTCACACCCGTTTTCAGATAGCCCTCAATGCAAAGGCTGTAGACGCAAATATTGGTGTGAGAGCTAATTCAATCAAGGAAATACTGCATGTTGGAGAAGGGCATATTGAAGAAGGATCAGCCGAGTGGTTCTTGTGGGAGAACAACTCCATTTGGCTCACTAACTTCACACACCATCAGGCTTCCAAGCAGCTCTCAAGGAAACTCAGTTTTCACACTCTATGCTTAGTGCCCTTTGAGAGCCTTATAACTGAAATGAAGCTTGGTGAGCATCCCACACAAAGGAATGCTCCACATGCGGGTTTCACATTCCAACAACTCCACATTCACAGGCAACTTCAGCGCCACAGCCGTTTTCAGATAGCCCTCAATGCAAAGGCTCTAGATGCATATATTGGTGTGAGAGCTAATTCAAGCAAGGAAACACTGCATGTTGGTGAAGGGCATATTGAAGAAAATCAGACGAGTGGTTCTTTTGGGAGAACAACTCCATTTGGCTCACTAACTTCACACACCATCAGGCTTCCAAGCAGCTCTCAAGGAAACTCAGTTTTCACACTCTATGCTTAGTGCCCTTTGAGTGCCTAGCACTGAAATGAAGCTTGGAGAGCATCCCACACAAACGAATGCTCCACATGCGGGTTTCACATGCCACCAACTCCACATTCACAGGCAACTTCAGCGCCACAGCCATTTTCAGATAGCCCTCAATGCAAAGGCTCTAGACGCAAATCTTGGTGTGAGAGCTAATTCAATCAAGGAAACACTGCATGTTGGTGAAGGGCATAAAGAATAAGAATCAGCTGAGTGGTTCTTGTGGGAGAACAACTCCATTTGGCTCACTAACTTCACAAACCATCAGCCTTCCAAGCAGCTCTCAAGGAAACTCAGTTTTCACACTCTATGCTTAGTGCCCTTTGAGAGCCTTATAACTGAAATGAAGCTTGGTGAGCATCCCACACAAACGAATGCTCCACATGCGGGTTTCACATGCCACCAACTCCACATTCACAGGCAACTTCAGAGCCACAGCCGTTTTCAGATAGCCCTCAATGCAAAGGCTCTAGACGTAAATATTGGTGTGAGTGTTAATTGAATCAAGGAAACACTGCATGTTGGTGAAGGGCATATTGAAGAAGGATCAGCCGAGTGGTTCTTGTGGGAGAACAACTCCATTTGGCTCACTAACTTCACACACCATCAGGCTTCCAAGCAGCTCTCAAGGAAACTCAGTTTTCACACTCTATGCTTAGTGCCCTTTGAGTGCATTATCTAGGAATGAACCTTTTAGAGCATCCCACACAAACGAATGCTCCACATGCGGGTTTCACATGCCACCAACTCCACATTCACAGGCAACTTCAGCGCCACAGCCATTTTCAGATAGCCCTCAATGCAAAGGCTCTAGACGCAAATCTTGGTGTGAGAGCTAATTCAATCAAGGAAACACTGCATGTTGGTGAAGGGCATATTGAAGAAGGATCAGCCGAGTGGTTCTTGTGGGAGAACAACTCCATTTGCCTCACTAACTTCACACACCATCAGGCTTCCAAGCAGCTCTCAAGGAAACTCAGTTTTCACACTCTATGCTTAGTGCCCTTTGAGTGCATTATCTAGGAATGAACCTGGTAGAGCATCCCACACAAACGAATGCTCCACATGCGGGTTTCACATGCCACCAACTCCACATTCACAGGCAACTTCAGCGCCACAGCCGTTTTCAGATAGCCCTCAATGCAAAGGCTCTAGATGCAAATATTGGTGTGAGAGCTAATTCAATCAAGGAAACACTGCATGTTGGTGAAGGGCATATTGAAGAAGGATCAGCCGAGTGGTTCTTATGGGAGAACAACTCCATTTGGCTCACTAACTTCACACACCATCAGGCTTCCAAGCAGCTCTCAAGGAAACTCAGTTTTCACACTCTATGCTTAGTGCCCTTTGAGTGCCTAGCACTGAAATGAAGCTTGGTTGAGCATCCCACACAAACGAATGCTCCACATGCGGGTTTCACATGCCACCAACTCCACATTCACAGGCAACTTCAGCGCCACAGCCGTTTTCACATAGCCCTCAATGCAAAGGCTCTAGACGCAAATATTGGTGTGAGAGCTAATTCAAA
>NW_026701395.1:0-50714 GCF_030435755.1 Ochotona princeps | reverse complement strand
TGTGGAGTTGGTGGCATGTGAAACCCGCATGTGGAGCATTCGTTTGTGTGGGATGCTCTACCAGGTTCATTCCTAGATAATGCACTCAAAGGGCACTAAGCATAGAGTGTGAAAACTGAGTTTCCTTGAGAGCTGCTTGGAAGCCTGATGGTGTGTGAAGTTAGTGAGCCAAATGGAGTTGTTCTCCCACAAGAACCACTCGGCTGATCCTTCTTCAATATGCCCTTCACCAACATGCAGTGTTTCCTTGATTGAATTAGCTCTCACACCAATATTTGCGTCTAGAGCCTTTGCATTGAGGGCTATCTGAAAACGGCTGTGGCGCTGAAGTTGCCTGTGAATGTGGAGTTGGTGGCATGTGAAACCCGCATGTGGAGCATTCGTTTGTGTGGGATGCTCTCCAAGCTTCATTTCAGTACTAGGCATACAAAGGGCACTAAGCATAGAGTGTGAAAACTGAGTTTCCTTGAGAGCTGCTTGGAAGCCTGATGGTGTGTGAAGTTAGTGAGCCAAATGGAGTTGTTCTCCCACAAGAACCACTCGGCTGATCCTTCTTCAATATGCCCTTCACCAACATGCAGTGTTTCCTTGATTGAACTAGCTCTCACACCAATATTTGCGTCTAGAGCCTTTGCATTGAGGGCTATCTGAAAACGGCTGTGGCGCTGAAGTTGCCTGTGAATGTGGAGTTGGTGGCATGTGAAACCCGCATGTGGAGCATTCATTTGTGTGGGATGCTCTACCAGGTTCATTCCTAGATAATGCACTCAAAGGGCACTAAGCATAGAGTGTGAAAACTGAGTTTCCTTGAGAGCTGCTTGGAAGCCTGATGGTGTGTGAAGTTAGTGAGCCAAATGGAGTTGTTCTCCCACAAGAACCACTGGGCTGATCCTTCTTCAATATGCCCTTCACCAACATGCAGTGTTTCCTTGATTGAATTAGCTCTCACACCAATATTTGCGTCTAGAGCCTTTGCATTGAGGGCTATCTGAAAACGGCTGTGGCGCTGAAGTTGCCTGTGAATGTGGAGTTGGTGGCATGTGAAACCCGCATGTGGAGCATTCGTTTGTGTGGGATGCTCTACCAGGTTCATTCCTAGATAATGCACTCAAAGGGCACTAAGCATAGAGTGTGAAAACTGAGTTTCCTTGAGAGCTGCTTGGAAGCCTGATGGTGTGTGAAGTTAGTGAGCCAAATGGAGTTGTTCTCCCACAAGAACCACTCGGCTGATCCTTCTTCAATATGCCCTTCACCAACATGCAGTGTTTCCTTGATTGAATTAGCTCTCACACCAATATTTGCGTCTAGAGCCTTTGCATTGAGGGCTATCTGAAAACGGCTGTGGCGCTGAAGTTGCCTGTGAATGTGGAGTTGGTGGCATGTGAAACCCACATGTGGAGCATTCGTTTGTGTGGGATGCTCTACCAGATTCATTTCAGTGCTAGCCATACAAAGGGCACTAAGCATATAGCGTGAAAACTGAGTTTCCTTGAGAGCTGCTTGGAAGCCTGATGGTGTGTGAAGTTAGTGAACCAAATGGAGTTGTTCTCCCACAAGAACCACTCGGCTGATCCTTCTTCAATATGCCCTTCACCAACATGCAGTGTTTCCTTGATTGAATTAGCTCTCACACCAATATTTGCGTCTAGAGCCTTTGCATTGAGGGCTATCTGAAAACGGCTGTGGATCTGAAGTTGCCTGTGAATGTGGAGTTGGTGGCATGTGAAACCGCATGTGGAGCATTCGTTTGTGTGGGATGCTCTACCAGGTTCATTCCTAGATAATGCACTCAAAGGGCACTAAGCATAGAGTGTGAAAACTGAGTTTCCTTGAGAGCTGCTTGGAAGCCTGATGGTGTGTGAAGTTAGTGAGCCAAATGGAGTTGTTCTCCCACAAGAACCACTCGGCTGATCCTTCTTCAATATGCCCCTTCACCAACATGCAGTGTTTCCTTGATTGAATTAGCTCTCACACCAATATTTGCGTCTAGAGCCTTTGCTTTGAGGGCTATCTGAAAACGGCTGTGGCGCTGAAGTTGCCTGTGAATGTGGAGTTGGTGGCATGTGAAACCCGCATGTGGAGCATTCGTCTGTGTGGGATGCTGACCAAGTATCATTTCAGTCCTAGGCACACAAAGAGCACTAAGCATAGAGTGTGAAAACTGAGTTTCCTTGAGAGCTGCTTGGAAGCCTGATGGTGTGTGAAGTTAGTGAGCCAAATGGAGTTGTTCTCCCACAAGAACCACTCATCTGATCCTTCTTCAATATGCCCTTCACCAGCATGCAGTGTTTCCTTGATTGAATTAGCTCTCACACCAATATTTGCGTCTAGAGCCTTTGCATTGAGGGCTATCTGAAAACGGCTGTGGCGCTGAAGTTGCCTGTGAATGTGGAGTTGGTGGCATGTGAAACCCGCATGTGGAGCATTCGTTTGTGTGGGATGCTCTCCAAGCTTCATTTCAGTACTAGGCATACAAAGGGCACTAAGCATAGAGTGTGAAAACTGAGTTTCTTTGAGAGCTGCTTGGAAGCCTGATGGTGTGTGAAGTTAGTGAGCCAAATGGAGTTGTTCTCCCACAAGAACCACTCGGCTGATCCTTCTTCAATATGCCCTTCACCAACATGCAGTGTTTCCTTGATTGAATTAGCTCTCACACCAATATTTGCGTCTAGAGCCTTTGCATTGAGGGCTATCTGAAAACGGCTGTGGCGCTGAAGTTGCCTGTGAATGTGGAGTTGGTGGCATGTGAAACCCGCATGTGGAGCATTCGTTTGTGTGGGATGCTCTACCAGGTTCATTCCTAGATAATGCACTCAAAGGGCACTAAGCATAGAGTGTGAAAACTGAGTTTCCTTGAGAGCTGCTTGGAAGCCTGATGGTGTGTGAAGTTAGTGAGCCAAATGGAGTTGTTCTCCCACAAGAACCACTCGGTCTTGATCCTTCTTCAATATGCCCTTCACCAACATGCAGTGTTTCCTTGATTGAATTAGCTCTCACACCAATATTTGCGTCTAGAGCCTTTGCATTGAGGGCTATCTGAAAACGGCTGTGGCGCTGAAGTTGCCTGTGAATGTGGAGTTGGTGGCATGTGAAACCCACATGTGGAGCATTCGTTTGTGTGGGATGCTCTACCAGGTTCATTTCAGTGCTAGCCATACAAAGGGCACTAAGCATATAGCGTGAAAACTGAGTTTCCTTGAGAGCTGCTTGGAAGCCTGATGGTGTGTGAAGTTAGTGAACCAAATGGAGTTGTTCTCCCACAAGAACCACTCGGCTGATCCTTCTTCAATATGCCCTTCACCAACATGCAGTGTTTCCTTGATTGAATTAGCTCTCACACCAATATTTGCGTCTAGAGCCTTTGCATTGAGGGCTATCTGAAAACGGCTGTGGCGCTGAAGTTGCCTGTGAATGTGGAGTTGGTGGCATGTGAAACCCGCATGTGGAGCATTCGTTTGTGTGGGATGCTCTACCAGGTTCATTCCTAGATAATGCACTCAAAGGGCACTAAGAATAGAGTGTGAAAACTGAGTTTCCTTGAGAGCTGCTTGGAAGCCTGATGGTGTGTGAAGTTAGTGAGCCAAATGGAGTTGTTCTCCCACAAGAACCACTCGGCTGATCCTTCTTCAATATGCCCTTCACCAACATGCAGTGTTTCCTTGATTGAATTAGCTCTCACACCAATATTTGCGTCTAGAGCCTTTGCATTGAGGGCTATCTGAAAACGGCTGTGGCGCTGAAGTTGCCTGTGAATGTGGAGTTGGTGGCATGTGAAACCCGCATGTGGAGCATTCGTTTGTGTGGGATGCTCTACCATGTTCATTCCTAGATAATGCACTCAAAGGGCACTAAGCATAGAGTGTGAAAACTGAGTTTCCTTGAGAGCTGCTTGGAAGCCTGATGGTGTGTGAAGTTAGTGAGCCAAATGGAGTTGTTCTCCACAAGAACCACTCGGCTGATCCTTCTTCAATATGCCCTTCACCACCATGCAGTGTTTCCTTGATTGAATTAGCTCTCACACCAATATTTGCGTCTAGAGCCTTTGCATTGAGGGCTATCTGAAAACGGCTGTGGCGCTGAAGTTGCCTGTGAATGTGGAGTTGGTGGCATGTGAAACCCGCATGTGGAGCATTCGTTTGTGTGGGATGCTCTCCAAGCTTCATTTCAGTCCTAGGCACACAAGGAGCACTAAGCATAGAGTGTGAAAACTGAGTTTCTTTGAGAGCTGCTTGGAAGCCTGATGGTGTGTGAAGTTAGTGAGCCAAATGGAGTTGTTCTCCCACAAGAACCACTCGGCTGATCCTTCTTCAATATGCCCTTCACCAACATGCAGTGTTTCCTTGATTGAATTAGCTCTCACACCAATATTTGCGTCTAGAGCCTTTGCATTGAGGGCTATCTGAAAACGGCTGTGGCGCTGAAGTTGCCTGTGAATGTGGAGTTGGTGGCATGTGAAACCCACATGTGGAGCATTCGTTTGTGTGGGATGCTCTACCAGGTTCATTTCAGTCCTAGCCATACAAAGGGCACTAAGCATATAGCGTGAAAACTGAGTTTCCTTGAGAGCTGCTTGGAAGCCTGATGGTGTGTGAAGTTAGTGAACCAAATGGAGTTGTTCTCCCACAAGAACCACTCGGCTGATCCTTCTTCAATATGCCCTTCACCAACATGCAGTGTTTCCTTGATTGAATTAGCTCTCACACCAATATTTGCGTCTAGAGCCTTTGCATTGAGGGCTATCTGAAAACGGCTGTGGATCTGAAGTTGCCTGTGAATGTGGAGTTGGTGGCATGTGAAACCCACATGTGGAGCATTCGTTTGTGTGGGATGCTCTACCAGGTTCATTTCAGTCCTAGCCATACAAAGGGCACTAAGCATAGAGTGTGAAAACTGAGTTTCCTTGAGAGTTGCTTGGAAGCCTGATGGTGTGTGAAGTTAGTGAGCCAAATGGAGTTGTTCTCCCACAAGAACCACTCGGCTGATCCTTCTTCAATATGCCCTTCACCAACATGCAGTGTTTCCTTGATTGAATTAGCTCTCACACCAATATTTGCGTCTAGAGCCTTTGCATTGAGGGCTATCTGAAAACGGCTGTGGCGCTGAAGTTGCCTGTGAATGTGGAGTTGGTGGCATGTGAAACCCGCATGTGGAGCATTCGTCTGTGTGGGATTCTGACCAAGTTTCATTTCAGTCCTAGGCACACAAAGAGCACTAAGCATAGAGTGTGAAAACTGAGTTTCCTTGAGAGCTGCTTGGAAGCCTGATGGTGTGTGAAGTTAGTGAGCCAAATGGAGTTGTTCTCCCACAAGAACCACTCGGCTGATCCTTCTTCAATATGCCCTTCACCAGCATGCAGTGTTTCCTTGATTGAATTAGCTCTCACACCAATATTTGCGTCTAGAGCCTTTGCATTGAGGGCTATCTGAAAACGGCTGTGGCGCTGAAGTTGCCTGTGAATGTGGAGTTGGTGGCATGTGAAACCCGCATGTGGAGCATTCGTTTGTGTGGGATGCTCTACCATGTTCATTCCTAGATAATGCACTCAAAGGGCACTAAGCATAGAGTGTGAAGACTGAGTTTCCTTGAGAGCTGCTTGGAAGCCTGATGGTGTGTGAAGTTAGTGAGCCAAATGGAGTTGTTCTCCCACAAGAACCACTCGGCTGATCCTTCTTCAATATGCCCTTCACCAACATGCAGTGTTTCCTTGATTGAATTAGCTCTCACACCAATATTTGCGTCTAGAGCCTTTGCATTGAGGGCTATCTGAAAACGGCTGTGGCGCTGAAGTTGCCTGTGAATGTGGAGTTGGTGGCATGTGAAACCCGCATGTGGAGCATTCGTCTGTGTGGGATGCTGACCAAGTTTCATTTCAGTCCTAGGCACACAAAGAGCACTAAGCATAGAGTGTGAAAACTGAGTTTCCTTGAGAGCTGCTTGGAAGCCTGATGGTGTGTGAAGTTAGTGAGCCAAATGGAGTTGTTCTCCCACAAGAACCACTCAGCTGATCCTTCTTCAATATGCCCTTCACCAACATGCAGTGTTTCCTTGATTGAATTAGCTCTCACACCAATATTTGCGTCTAGAGCCTTTGCATTGAGGGCTATCTGAAAACGGCTGTGGCGCTGAAGTTGCCTGTGAATGTGGAGTTGGTCGCATGTGAAACCCGCATGTGGAGCATTCGTCTGTATTCGATGCTGACCAAGTTTCATTTCAGTCCTAGGCACACAAAGACCACTAAGCATAGAGTGTGAAAACTGAGTTTCCTTGAGAGCTGCTTGGAAGCCTGATGGTGTGTGAAGTTAGTGAGCCAAATGGAGTTGTTCTCCCACAAGAACCACTCGGCTGATCCTTCTTCAATAAGCCCTTCACCAACATGCAGTGTTTCCTTGATTGAATTAGCTCTCACACCAATATTTGCGTCTAGAGCCTTTGCATTGAGGGCTATCTGAAAACGGCTGTGGCGCTGAAGTTGCCTGTGAATGTGGAGTTGGTGGCATGTGAAACCCGCATGTGGAGCATTCGTTTGTGTGGGATGCTCTACCAGGTTCATTCCTAGATAATGCACTCAAAGGGCACTAAGCATAGAGTGTGAAAACTGAGTTTCCTTGAGAGCTGCTTGGAAGCCTGATGGTGTGTGAAGTTAGTGAGCCAAATGGAGTTGTTCTCCCACAAGAACCACTCGGCTGATCCTTCTTCAATATGCCCTTCACCAACATGCAGTGTTTCCTTGATTGAATTAGCTCTCACACCAATATTTGCGTCTAGAGCCTTTGCATTGAGGGCTATCTGAAAACGGCTGTGGCGCTGAAGTTGCCTGTGAATGTGGAGTTGGTGGCATGTGAAACCCGCATGTGGAGCATTCGTTTGTGTGGGATGTTCTACCAGGTTCATTCCTAGATAATGCACTCAAAGGGCACTAAGCATAGAGTGTGAAAACTGAGTTTCCTTGAGAGCTGCTTGGAAGCCTGATGGTGTGTGAAGTTAGTGAGCCAAATGGAGTTGTTCTCCCACAAGAACCACTCGGCTGATCCTTCTTCAATATGCCCTTCACCAACATGCAGTGTTTCCTTGATTGAATTAGCTCTCACACCAATATTTGCGTCTAGAGCCTTTGCATTGAGGGCTATCTGAAAACGGCTGTGGCGCTGAAGTTGCCTGTGAATGTGGAGTTGGTGGCATGTGAAACCCACATGTGGAGCATTCGTTTGTGTGGGATGCTCTACCAGGTTCATTTCAGTCCTAGCCATACAAAGGGCACTAAGCATATAGCGTGAAAACTGAGTTTCCTTGAGAGCTGCTTGGAAGCCTGATGGTGTGTGAAGTTAGTGAACCAAATGGAGTTGTTCTCCCACAAGAACCACTCGGCTGATCCTTCTTCAATATGCCCTTCACCAACATGCAGTGTTTCCTTGATTGAATTAGCTCTCACACCAATATTTGCGTCTAGAGCCTTTGCATTGAGGGCTATCTGAAAACGGCTGTGGATCTGAAGTTGCCTGTGAATGTGGAGTTGGTGGCATGTGAAACCCGCATGTGGAGCATTCGTTTGTGTGGGATGCTCTACCAGGTTCATTCCTAGATAATGCACTCAAAGGGCACTAAGCATAGAGTGTGAAAACTGAGTTTCCTTGAGAGCTGCTTGGAAGCCTGATGGTGTGTGAAGTTAGTGAGCCAAATGGAGTTGTTCTCCCACAAGAACCACTCGGCTGATCCTTCTTCAATATGCCCTTCACCAACATGCAGTGTTTCCTTGATTGAATTAGCTCTCACACCAATATTTGCGTCTAGAGCCTTTGCATTGAGGGCTATCTGAAAACGGCTGTGGCGCTGAAGTTGCCTGTGAATGTGGAGTTGGTGGCATGTGAAACCCGCATGTGGAGCATTCGTTTGTGTGGGATGCTCTACCAGGTTCATTCCTAGATAATGCACTCAAAGGGCACTAAGCATAGAGTGTGAAAACTGAGTTTCCTTGAGAGCTGCTTGGAAGCCTGATGGTGTGTGAAGTTAGTGAGCCAAATGGAGTTGTTCTCCCACAAGAACCACTCGGCTGATCCTTCTTCAATATGCCCTTCACCAACATGCAGTGTTTCCTTGATTGAATTAGCTCTCACACCAATATTTGCGTCTAGAGCCTTTGCATTGAGGGCTATCTGAAAACGGCTGTGGCGCTGAAGTTGCCTGTGAATGTGGAGTTGGTGGCATGTGAAACCCGCATGTGGAGCATTCGTCTGTGTGGGATGCTGACCAAGTTTCATTTCAGTCCTAGGCACACAAAGAGCACTAAGCATAGAGTGTGAAAACTGAGTTTCCTTGAGAGCTGCTTGGAAGCCTGATGGTGTGTGAAGTTAGTGAGCCAAATGGAGTTGTTCTCCCACAAGAACCACTCAGCTGATCCTTCTTCAATATGCCCTTCACCAACATGCAGTGTTTCCTTGATTGAATTAGCTCTCACACCAATATTTGCGTCTAGAGCCTTTGCATTGAGGGCTATCTGAAAACGGCTGTGGCGCTGAAGTTGCCTGTGAATGTGGAGTTGGTGGCATGTGAAACCCGCATGTGTAGCATTCGTCTGTATTCGATGCTGAACAAGTTTCATTTCAGTCCTAGGCACACAAAGACCACTAAGCATAGAGTGTGAAAACTGAGTTTCCTTGAGAGCTGCTTGGAAGCCTGATGGTGTGTGAAGTTAGTGAGCCAAATGGAGTTGTTCTCCCACAAGAACCACTCGGCTGATCCTTCTTCAATATGCCCTTCACCAACATGCAGTGTTTCCTTGATTGAATTAGCTCTCACACCAATATTTGCGTCTAGAGCCTTTGCATTGAGGGCTATCTGAAAACGGCTGTGGCGCTGAAGTTGCCTGTGAATGTGGAGTTGGTGGCATGTGAAACCCGCATGTGGAGCATTCGTCTGTGTGGGATGCTCTCCAAGCTTCATTTCAGTCCTAGGCATACAAAGGGCACTAAGCATAGAGTGTGAAAACTGAGTTTCCTTGAGAGCTGCTTGGAAGCCTGATGGTGTGTGAAGTTAGTGAGCCAAATGGAGTTGTTCTCCCACAAGAACCACTCGGCTGATCCTTCTTCAATATGCCCTTCACCAACATGCAGTGTTTCCTTGATTGAATTAGCTCTCACACCAATATTTGCATCTAGAGCCTTTGCATTGAGGGCTATCTGAAAACGGCTGTGGCGCTGAAGTTGCCTGTGAATGTGGAGTTGGTGGCATGTGAAACCCGCATGTGGAGCATTCGTTTGTGTGGGATGCTCTACCAGGTTCATTTCAGTCCTAGCCATACAAAGGGCACTAAGCGTAGAGTGTGAAAACTGAGTTTCCTTGAGAGCTGCTTGGAAGCCTGATGGTGTGTGAAGTTAGTGAGCCAAATGGAGTTGTTCTCCCACAAGAACCACTCGGCTGATCCTTCTTCAATATGCCCTTCACCAGCATGCAGTGTTTCCTTGATTGAATTAGCTCTCACACCAATATTTGCGTCTAGAGCCTTTGCATTGAGGGCTATCTGAAAACGGCTGTGGCGCTGAAGTTGCCTGTGAATGTGGAGTTGGTGGCATGTGAAACCCGCATGTGGAGCATTCGTTTGTGTGGGATGCTCTACCAGGTTCATTCCTAGATAATGCACTCAAAGGGCACTAAGCATAGAGTGTGAAAACTGAGTTTCCTTGAGAGCTGCTTGGAAGCCTGATGGTGTGTGAAGTTAGTGAGCCAAATGGAGTTGTTCTCCCACAAGAACCACTCGGCTGATCCTTCTTCAATATGCCCTTCACCAACATGCAGTGTTTCCTTGATTGAATTAGCTCTCACACCAATATTTGCGTCTAGAGCCTTTGCATTGAGGGCTATCTGAAAACGGCTGTGGCGCTGAAGTTGCCTGTGAATGTGGAGTTGGTGGCATGTGAAACCCGCATGTGGAGCATTCGTTTGTGTGGGATGCTCTACCAGGTTCATTCCTAGATAATGCACTCAAAGGGCACTAAGCATAGAGTGTGAAAACTGAGTTTCCTTGAGAGCTGCTTGGAAGCCTGATGGTGTGTGAAGTTAGTGAGCCAAATGGAGTTGTTCTCCCACAAGAACCACTCGGCTGATCCTTCTTCAATATGCCCTTCACCAACATGCAGTGTTTCCTTGATTGAATTAGCTCTCACACCAATATTTGCGTCTAGAGCCTTTGCATTGAGGGCTATCTGAAAACGGCTGTGGCGCTGAAGTTGCCTGTGAATGTGGAGTTGGTGGCATGTGAAACCCGCATGTGGAGCATTCGTTTGTGTGGGATGCTCTACCAGGTTCATTCCTAGATAATGCACTCAAAGGGCACTAAGCATAGAGTGTGAAAACTGAGTTTCCTTGAGAGCTGCTTGGAAGCCTGATGGTGTGTGAAGTTAGTGAGCCAAATGGAGTTGTTCTCCCACAAGAACCACTCGGCTGATCCTTCTTCAATATGCCCTTCACCAACATGCAGTGTTTCCTTGATTGAATTAGCTCTCACACCAATATTTGCGTCTAGAGCCTTTGCATTGAGGGCTATCTGAAAACGGCTGTGGCGCTGAAGTTGCCTGTGAATGTGGAGTTGGTGGCATGTGAAACCCGCATGTGGAGCATTCGTTTGTGTGGGATGCTCTACCAGGTTCATTCCTAGATAATGCACTCAAAGGGCACTAAGCATAGAGTGTGAAAACTGAGTTTCCTTGAGAGCTGCTTGGAAGCCTGATGGTGTGTGAAGTTAGTGAGCCAAATGGAGTTGTTCTCCCACAAGAACCACTCGGCTGATCCTTCTTCAATATGTCCTTCACCAGCATGCAGTGTTTCCTTGATTGAATTAGCTCTCACACCAATATTTGCGTCTAGAGCCTTTGCATTGAGGGCTATCTGAAAACGGCTGTGGCGCTGAAGTTGCCTGTGAATGTGGAGTTGGTGGCATGTGAAACCCGCATGTGGAGCATTCGTTTGTGTGGGATGCTCTACCAGGTTCATTCCTAGATAATGCACTCAAAGGGCACTAAGCATAGAGTGTGAAAACTGAGTTTCCTTGAGAGCTGCTTGGAAGCCTGATGGTGTGTGAAGTTAGTGAGCCAAATGGAGTTGTTCTCCCACAAGAACCACTCGGCTGATCCTTCTTCAATATGCCCTTCACCAACATGCAGTGTTTCCTTGATTGAATTAGCTCTCACACCAATATTTGCGTCTAGAGCCTTTGCATTGAGGGCTATCTGAAAACGGCTGTGGCGCTGAAGTTGCCTGTGAATGTGGAGTTGGTGGCATGTGAAACCCGCATGTGGAGCATTCGTTTGTGTAGGATGCTGACCAAGCTTCATTTTAGTCCTAGCCATAAAAAGGGCACTAAGCATAGAGTGTGAAAACTGAGTTTCCTTGAGAGCTGCTTGGAAGCCTGATGGTGTGTGAAGTTAGTGAGCCAAATGGAGTTGTTCTCCCACAAGAACCACTCGGCTGATCCTTCTTCAATATGCCCTTCACCAACATGCAGTGTTTCCTTGATTGAATTAGCTCTCACACCAATATTTGCGTCTAGAGCCTTTGCATTGAGGGCTATCTGAAAACGGCTGTGGCGCTGAAGTTGCCTGTGAATGTGGAGTTGGTGGCATGTGAAACCCGCATGTGGAGCATTCGTTTGTGTGGGATGCTCTCCAAGCTTCATTTCAGTCCTAGGCATACAAAGGGCACTAAGCATAGAGTGTGAAAACTGAGTTTCCTTGAGAGCTGCTTGGAAGCCTGATGGTGTGTGAAGTTAGTGAGCCAAATGGAGTTGTTCTCCCACAAGAACCACTCGGCTGATCCTTCTTCAATATGCCCTTCACCAACATGCAGTGTTTCCTTGATTGAATTAGCTCTCACACCAATATTTGCTTCTAGAGCCTTTGCATTGAGGGCTATCTGAAAACGGCTGTGGCGCTGACGTTGCCTGTGAATGTGGAGTTGGTGGCATGTGAAACCCGCATGTGGAGCATTCGTTTGTGTGGGATGCTCTCCAAGCTTCATTTAGTACTAGGCATACAAAGGGCACTAAGCATAGAGTGTGAAAACTGAGTTTCCTTGAGAGCTGCTTGGAAGCCTGATGGTGTGTGAAGTTAGTGAGCCAAATGGAGTTGTTCTCCCACAAGAACCACTCGGCTGATCCTTCTTCAATATGCCCTTCACCAACATGCAGTGTTTCCTTGATTGAATTAGCTCTCACACCAATATTTGCGTCTAGAGCCTTTGCATTGAGGGCTATCTGAAAACGGCTGTGGCGCTGAAGTTGCCTGTGAATGTGGAGTTGGTGGCATGTGAAACCCGCATGTGGAGCATTCGTTTGTGTGGGATGCTCTACCAGGTTCATTCCTAGATAATGCACTCAAAGGGCACTAAGCATAGAGTGTGAAAACTGAGTTTCCTTGAGAGCTGCTTGGAAGCCTGATGGTGTGTGAAGTTAGTGAGCCAAATGGAGTTGTTCTCCCACAAGAACCACTCGGCTGATCCTTCTTCAATATGCCCTTCACCAACATGCAGTGTTTCCTTGATTGAATTAGCTCTCACACCAATATTTGCGTCTAGAGCCTTTGCATTGAGGGCTATCTGAAAACGGCTGTGGCGCTGAAGTTGCCTGTGAATGTGGAGTTGGTGGCATGTGAAACCCGCATGTGGAGCATTCGTTTGTGTGGGATGCTCTACCAGGTTCATTCCTAGATAATGCACTCAAAGGGCACTAAGCATAGAGTGTGAAAACTGAGTTTCCTTGAGAGCTGTTTGGAAGCCTGATGGTGTGTGAAGTTAGTGAGCCAAATGGAGTTGTTCTCCCACAAGAACCACTCGGCTGATCCTTCTTCAATATGCCCTTCACCAACATGCAGTGTTTCCTTGATTGAATTAGCTCTCACACCAATATTTGCGTCTAGAGCCTTTGCATTGAGGGCTATCTGAAAACGGCTGTGGCGCTGAAGTTGCCTGTGCATGTGGAGTTGGTGGCATGTGAAACCCGCATGTGGAGCATTCGTTTGTGTGGGATGCTCTACCAGGTTCATTCCTAGATAATGCACTCAAAGGGCACTAAGCATAGAGTGTGAAAACTGAGTTTCCTTGAGAGCTGCTTGGAAGCCTGATGGTGTGTGAAGTTAGTGAGCCAAATGGAGTTGTTCTCCCACAAGGACCACTCGGCTAATCCTTCTTCAATATGCCCTTCACCAACATGCAGTGTTTCCTTGATTGAATTAGCTCTCACACAAATATTTGCGTCTAGAGCCTTTGCATTGAGGGCTATCTGAAAACGGCTGTGGCGCTGAAGTTGCCTGTGAATGTGGAGTTGGTGGCATGTGAAACCCGCATGTGGAGCATTCGTTTGTGTGGGATGCTCTACCAGGTTCATTCCTAGATAATGCACTCAAAGGGCACTAAGCATAGAGTGTGAAAACTGAGTTTCCTTGAGAGCTGCTTGGAAGCCTGATGGTGTGTGAAGTTAGTGAGCCAAATGGAGTTGTTCTCTCCACAAGAACCACTCGGCTGATCCTTCTTCAATATGCCCTTCACCAACATGCAGTGTTTCCTTGATTGAATTAGCTCTCACACCAATATTTGCGTCTAGAGCCTTTGCATTGAGGGCTATCTGAAAACGGCTGTGGCGCTGAAGTTGCCTGTGAATGTGGAGTTGGTGGCATGTGAAACCCGCATGTGGAGCATTCGTTTGTGTGGGATGCTCTACCAGGTTCATTCCTAGATAATGCACTCAAAGGGCACTAAGCATAGAGTGTGAAAACTGAGTTTCCTTGAGAGCTGCTTGGAAGCCTGATGGTGTGTGAAGTTAGTGAGCCAAATGGAGTTGTTCTCCCACAAGAACCACTCAGCTGATCCTTCTTCAATATGCCCTTCACCAACATGCAGTGTTTCCTTGATTGAATTAGCTCTCACACCAATATTTGCGTCTAGAGCCTTTGCATTGAGGGCTATCTGAAAACGGCTGTGGCGCTGAAGTTGCCTGTGAATGTGGAGTTGGTGGCATGTGAAACCCGCATGTGGAGCATTCGTTTGTGTGGGATGCTCTACCAGGTTCATTCCTAGATAATGCACTCAAAGGGCACTAAGCATAGAGTGTGAAAACTGAGTTTCCTTGAGAGCTGTTTGGAAGCCTGATGGTGTGTGAAGTTAGTGAGCCAAATGGAGTTGTTCTCCCACAAGAACCACTCGGCTGATCCTTCTTCAATATGCCCTTCACCAACATGCAGTGTTTCCTTGATTGAATTAGCTCTCACACCAATATTTGCGTCTAGAGCCTTTGCATTGAGGGCTATCTGAAAACGGCTGTGGCGCTGAAGTTGCCTGTGAATGTGGAGTTGGTGGCATGTGAAACCCGCATGTGGAGCATTCGTTTGTGTGGGATGCTCTACCAGGTTCATTCCTAGATAATGCACTCAAAGGGCACTAAGCATAGAGTGTGAAAACTGAGTTTCCTTGAGAGCTGCTTGGAAGCCTGATGGTGTGTGAAGTTAGTGAGCCAAATGGAGTTGTTCTCCCACAAGAACCACTCGGCTGATCCTTCTTCAATATGCCCTTCACCAACATGCAGTGTTTCCTTGATTGAATTAGCTCTCACACCAATATTTGCGTCTAGAGCCTTTGCATTGAGGGCTATCTGAAAACGGCTGTGGCGCTGAAGTTGCCTGTGAATGTGGAGTTGGTGGCATGTGAAACCCGCATGTGGAGCATTCGTTTGTGTGGGATGCTCTACCAGGTTCATTCCTAGATCATGCACTCAAAGGGCACTAAGCATAGAGTGTGAAAACTGAGTTTCCTTGAGAGCTGCTTGGAAGCCTGATGGTGTGTGAAGTTAGTGAGCCAAATGGAGTTGTTCTCCCACAAGAACCACTCGGCTTATCCTTCTTCAATATGCCCTTCACCAACATGCAGTGTTTCCTTGATTGAATTAGCTCTCACACCAATATTTGCTTCTAGAGCCTTTGCATTGAGGGCTATCTGAAAACGGCTGTGGCGCTGACGTTGCCTGTGAATGTGGAGTTGGTGGCATGTGAAACCCGCATGTGGAGCATTCGTTTGTGTGGGATGCTCTACCAGGTTCATTTCAGTCCTAGCCTTACAAAGGGCACTAAGCATAGAGTATGAAAACAGAGTTTCCTTGAGAGCTGCTTGGAAGCCTGATGGTGTGTGAAGTTAGTGAGCCAAATGGAGTTGTTCTCCCACAAGAACCACTCGGCTGATCCTTCTTCAATATGCCCTTCACCAACATGCAGTGTTTCCTTGATTGAATTAGCTCTCACACCAATATTTGCGTCTAGAGCCTTTGCATTGAGGGCTATCTGAAAACGGCTGTGGCGCTGAAGTTGCCTGTGAATGTGGAGTTGGTGGCATGTGAAACCCGCATGTGGAGCATTCGTCTGTGTGGGATGCTGACCAAGTTTCATTTCAGTCCTAGGCACACAAAGAGCACTAAGCATAGAGTGTGAAAACTGAGTTCCTTGAGAGCTGCTTGGAAGCCTGATGGTGTGTGAAGTTAGTGAGCCAAATGGAGTTGTTCTCCCACAAGAACCACTCGGCTGATCCTTCTTCAATATGCCCTTCACCAACATGCAGTGTTTCCTTGATTGAATTAGCTCTCACACCAATATTTGCGTCTAGAGCCTTTGCATTGAGGGCTATCTGAAAACGGCTGTGCCGCTGAAATTGCCTGTGAATGTGGAGTTGGTGGCATGTGAAACCCGCATGTGGAGCATTCGTTTGTGTGGGATGCTCTCCAAGCTTCATTTCAGTACTAGGCATACAAAGGGCACTAAGCATAGAGTGTGAAAACTGAGTTTCCTTGAGAGCTGCTTGGAAGCCTGATGGTGTGTGAAGTTAGTGAGCCAAATGGAGTTGTTCTCCCACAAGAACCACTCGGCTGATCCTTCTTCAATATGCCCTTCACCAACATGCAGTGTTTCCTTGATTGAATTAGCTCTCACACCAATATTTGCGTCTAGAGCCTTTGCATTGAGGGCTATCTGAAAACGGCTGTGGCGCTGAAGTTGCCTGTGAATGTGGAGTTGGTGGCATGTGAAACCCGCATGTGGAGCATTCGTTTGTGTGGGATGCTCTACCAGGTTCATTCCTAGATAATGCACTCAAAGGGCACTAAGCATAGAGTGTGAAAACTGAGTTTCCTTGAGAGCTGCTTGGAAGCCTGATGGTGTGTGAAGTTAGTGAGCCAAATGGAGTTGTTCTCCCACAAGAACCACTCGGCTGATCCTTCTTCAATATGCCCTTCACCAACATGCAGTGTTTCCTTGATTGAATTAGCTCTCACACCAATATTTGCGTCTAGAGCCTTTGCATTGAGGGCTATCTGAAAACGGCTGTGGCGCTGAAGTTGCCTGTGAATGTGGAGTTGGTGGCATGTGAAACCCGCATGTGGAGCATTCGTTTGTGTGGGATGCTCTACCAGGTTCATTCCTAGATAATGCACTCAAAGGGCACTAAGCATAGAGTGTGAAAACTGAGTTTCCTTGAGAGCTGCTTGGAAGCCTGATGGTGTGTGAAGTTAGTGAGCCAAATGGAGTTGTTCTCCCACAAGAACCACTCGGCTGATCCTTCTTCAATATGCCCTTCACCAACATGCAGTGTTTCCTTGATTGAATTAGCTCTCACACCAATATTTGCGTCTAGAGCCTTTGCATTGAGGGCTATCTGAAAACGGCTGTGGCGCTGAAGTTGCCTGTGAATGTGGAGTTGGTGGCATGTGAAACCCGCATGTGGAGCATTCGTTTGTGTGGGATGCTCTACCAGGTTCATTCCTAGATCATGCACTCAAAGGGCACTAAGCATAGAGTGTGAAAACTGAGTTTCCTTGAGAGCTGCTTGGAAGCCTGATGGTGTGTGAAGTTAGTGAGCCAAATGGAGTTGTTCTCCCACAAGAACCACTCGGCTAATCCTTCTTCAATACGCCCTTCACCAACATGCAGTGTTTCCTTGATTGAATTAGCTCTCACACAAATATTTGCGTCTAGAGCCTTTGCATTGAGGGCTATCTGAAAACGGCTGTGGCGCTGAAGTTGCCTGTGAATGTGGAGTTGGTGGCATGTGAAACCCGCATGTGGAGCATTCGTTTGTGTGGGATGCTCTACCAGGTTCATTCCTAGATAATGCACTCAAAGGGCACTAAGCATAGAGTGTGAAAACTGAGTTTCCTTGAGAGCTGCTTGGAAGCCTGATGGTGTGTGAAGTTAGTGAGCCAAATGGAGTTGTTCTCCCACAAGAACCACTCGGCTGATCCTTCTTCAATATGCCCTTCACCAACATGCAGTGTTTCCTTGATTGAATTAGCTCTCACACAATATTTGCGTCTAGAGCCTTTGCATTGAGGGCTATCTGAAAACGGCTGTGGCGCTGAAGTTGCCTGTGAATGTGGAGTTGGTGGCATGTGAAACCCGCATGTGGAGCATTCGTTTGTGTGGGATGCTCTACCAGGTTCATTCCTAGATCATGCACTCAAAGGGCACTAAGCATAGAGTGTGAAAACTGAGTTTCCTTGAGAGCTGCTTGGAAGCCTGATGGTGTGTGAAGTTAGTGAGCCAAATGGAGTTGTTCTCCCACAAGAACCACTCGGCTAATCCTTCTTCAATACGCCCTTCACCAACATGCAGTGTTTCCTTGATTGAATTAGCTCTCACACAAATATTTGCGTCTAGAGCCTTTGCATTGAGGGCTATCTGAAAACGGCTGTGGCGCTGAAGTTGCCTGTGAATGTGGAGTTGGTGGCATGTGAAACCCGCATGTGGAGCATTCGTTTGTGTGGGATGCTCTACCAGGTTCATTCCTAGATAATGCACTCAAAGGGCACTAAGCATAGAGTGTGAAAACTGAGTTTCCTTGAGAGCTGCTTGGAAGCCTGATGGTGTGTGAAGTTAGTGAGCCAAATGGAGTTGTTCTCCCACAAGAACCACTCGGCTGATCCTTCTTCAATATGCCCTTCACCAACATGCAGTGTTTCCTTGATTGAATTAGCTCTCACACCAATATTTGCGTCTAGAGCCTTTGCATTGAGGGCTATCTGAAAACGGCTGTGGCGCTGAAGTTGCCTGTGAATGTGGAGTTGGTGGCATGTGAAACCCGCATGTGGAGCATTCGTTTGTGTGGGATGCTCTACCAGGTTCATTCCTAGATAATGCACTCAAAGGGCACTAAGCATAGAGTGTGAAAACTGAGTTTCCTTGAGAGCTGCTTGGAAGCCTGATGGTGTGTGAAGTTAGTGAGCCAAATGGAGTTGTTCTCCCACAAGAACCACTCGGCTAATCCTTCTTCAATACGCCCTTCACCAACATGCAGTGTTTCCTTGATTGAATTAGCTCTCACACAAATATTTGCGTCTAGAGCCTTTGCATTGAGGGCTATCTGAAAACGGCTGTGGCGCTGAAGTTGCCTGTGAATGTGGAGTTGGTGGCATGTGAAACCCGCATGTGGAGCATTCGTTTGTGTGGGATGCTCTACCAGGTTCATTCCTAGATAATGCACTCAAAGGGCACTAAGCATAGAGTGTGAAAACTGAGTTTCCTTGAGAGCTGCTTGGAAGCCTGATGGTGTGTGAAGTTAGTGAGCCAAATGGAGTTGTTCTCCCACAAGAACCACTCGGCTGATCCTTCTTCAATATGCCCTTCACCAACATGCAGTGTTTCCTTGATTGAATTAGCTCTCACACCAATATTTGCGTCTAGAGCCTTTGCATTGAGGGCTATCTGAAAACGGCTGTGGCGCTGAAGTTGCCTGTGAATGTGGAGTTGGTGGCATGTGAAACCCGCATGTGGAGCATTCGTTTGTGTGGGATGCTCTACCAGGTTCATTCCTAGATAATGCACTCAAAGGGCACTAAGCATAGAGTGTGAAAACTGAGTTTCCTTGAGAGCTGCTTGGAAGCCTGATGGTGTGTGAAGTTAGTGAGCCAAATGGAGTTGTTCTCCCACAAGAACCACTCGGCTGATCCTTCTTCAATATGCCCTTCACCAACATGCAGTGTTTCCTTGATTGAATTAGCTCTCACACCAATATTTGCGTCTAGAGCCTTTGCATTGAGGGCTATCTGAAAACGGCTGTGGCGCTGAAGTTGCCTGTGAATGTGGAGTTGGTGGCATGTGAAACCCGCATGTGGAGCATTCGTTTGTGTGGGATGCTCTACCAGGTTCATTCCTAGATAATGCACTCAAAGGGCACTAAGCATAGAGTGTGAAAACTGAGTTTCCTTGAGAGCTGCTTGGAAGCCTGATGGTGTGTGAAGTTAGTGAGCCAAATGGAGTTGTTCTCCCACAAGAACCACTCGGCTAATCCTTCTTCAATACGCCCTTCACCAACATGCAGTGTTTCCTTGATTGAATTAGCTCTCACACAAATATTTGCGTCTAGAGCCTTTGCATTGAGGGCTATCTGAAAACTGCTGTGGCGCTGAAGTTGCCTGTGAATGTGGAGTTGGTGGCATGTGAAACCCGCATGTGGAGCATTCGTTTGTGTGGGATGCTCTACCAGGTTCATTCCTAGATAATGCACTCAAAGGGCACTAAGCATAGAGTGTGAAAACTGAGTTTCCTTGAGAGCTGCTTGGAAGCCTGATGGTGTGTGAAGTTAGTGAGCCAAATGGAGTTGTTCTCCCACAAGAACCACTCGGCTGATCCTTCTTCAATATGCCCTTCACCAACATGCAGTGTTTCCTTGATTGAATTAGCTCTCACACCAATATTTGCGTCTAGAGCGTTTGCATTGAGGGCTATCTGAAAACGGCTGTGGCGCTGAAGTTGCCTGTGAATGTGGAGTTGGTGGCATGTGAAACCCGCATGTGGAGCATTCGTTTGTGTGGGATGCTGACCAAGCTTCATTTTAGTCCTAGGCACACAAAGAGCACTAAGCATAGAGTGTGAAAACTGAGTTTCCTTGAGAGCTGCTTGGAAGCCTGATGGTGTGTGAAGTTAGTGAGCCAAATGGAGTTGTTCTCCCACAAGAACCACTCGGCTGATCCTTCTTCAATATGCCCTTCACCAACATGCAGTGTTTCCTTGATTGAATTAGCTCTCACACCAATATTTGCGTCTAGAGCCTTTGCATTGAGGGCTATCTGAAAACGGCTGTGGCGCTGAAGTTGCCTGTGAATGTGGAGTTGGTGGCATGTGAAACCCGCATGTGGAGCATCCGTTTGTGTGGAATGCTGACCAAGCTTCATTTCAGTCCTAGGCACTCAAAGGGCACTAAGCATAGAGTGTGAAAACTGAGTTTCCTGAGAGCTGCTTGGAAGCCTGATGGTGTGTGAAGTTAGTGAGCCAAATGGAGTTGTTCTCCCACAAGAACCACTCGGCTGATCCTTCTTCAATATGACCTTCACCAACATGCAGTGTTTCCTTGATTGAATTAGCTCTCACACCAATATTTGCGTCTAGAGCCTTTGCATTGAGGGCTATCTGAAAACGGCTGTGGCGCTGAAGTTGCCTGTGAATGTGGAGTTGGTGGCATGTGAAACCCGCATGTGGAGCATTCGTTTGTGTGGGATGCTCTACCAGGTTCATTCCTAGATAATGCACTCAAAGGGCACTAAGCATAGAGTGTGAAAACTGAGTTTCCTTGAGAGCTGCTTGGAAGCCTGATGGTGTGTGAAGTTAGTGAGCCAAATGGAGTTGTTCTCCCACAAGAACCACTCGGCTGATCCTTCTTCAATATGCCCTTCACCAACATGCAGTGTTTCCTTGATTGAATTAGCTCTCACACCAATATTTGCGTCTAGAGCCTTTGCATTGAAGGCTATCTGAAAACGGCTGTGGCGCTGAAGTTGCCTGTGAATGTGGAGTTGGTGGCATGTGAAACCCGCATGTGGAGCATTCGTTTGTGTGGGATGCTGACCAAGCTTCATTTTAGTCCTAGGCACACAAAGAGCACTAAGCATAGAGTGTGAAAACTGAGTTTCCTTGAGAGCTGCTGCTTGGAAGCCTGATGGTGTGTGAAGTTAGTGAGCCAAATGGAGTTGTTCTCCCACAAGAACCACTCGGCTGATCCTTCTTCAATATGCCCTTCACCAACATGCAGTGTTTCCTTGATTGAATTAGCTCTCACACCAATATTTGCGTCTAGAGCCTTTGCATTGAGGGCTATCTGAAAACGGCTGTGGCGCTGAAGTTGCCTGTAAATGTGGAGTTGGTGGCATGTGAAACCCGCATGTGGAGCATTCGTTTGTGTGGAATGCTGAAAAGCTTCATTTCAGTCCTAGGCACACAAAGGGCACTAAGCATAGAGTGTGAAAACTGAGTTTCCTTGAGAGCTGCTTGGAAGCCTGATGGTGTGTGAAGTTAGTGAGCCAAATGGAGTTGTTCTCCCACAAGAACCACTTGGCTGATCCTTCTTCAATATGCCCTTCACCAGCATGCAGTGTTTCCTTGATTGAATTAGCTCTCACACCAATATTTGCGTCTAGAGCCTTTGCATTGAAGGCTATCTGAAAACGGCTGTGGCGCTGAAGTTGCCTGTGAATGTGGAGTTGGTGGCATGTGAAACCCGCATGTGGAGCATTCGTTTGTGTGGGATGCTGACCAAGCTTCATTTTAGTCCTAGGCACACAAAGAGCACTAAGCATAGAGTGTGAAAACTGAGTTTCCTTGAGAGCTGCTGCTTGGAAGCCTGATGGTGTGTGAAGTTAGTGAGCCAAATGGAGTTGTTCTCCCACAAGAACCACTCGGCTGATCCTCCTTCAATATGCCCTTCACCACCATGCAGTGTTTCCTTGATTGAATTAGCTCTCACACCAATATTTGCGTCTAGAGCCTTTGCATTGAGGGCTATCTGAAAACGGCTGTGGCGCTGAAGTTGCCTGTGAATGTGGAGTTGGTGGCATGTGAAACCCGCATGTGGAGCATTCGTTTGTGTGGAATGCTGACCAAGCTTCATTTCAGTCCTAGGCACTCAAAGGGCACTAAGCATAGAGTGGGAAAACTGAGTTTCCTTGAGAGCTGCTTGGAAGCCTGATGGTGTGTGAAGTTAGTGAGCCAAATGGAGTTGTTCTCCCACAAGAACCACTCGGCTGATCCTTCTTCAATATGCCCTTCACCAACATGCAGTGTTTCCTTGATTGAATTAGCTCTCACACCAATATTTGCGTCTAGAGCCTTTGCATTGAGGGCTATCTGAAAACGGCTGTGGCGCTGAAGTTGCCTGTGAATGTGGAGTTGGTGGCATGTGAAACCCGCATGTGGAGCATTCGTTTGTGTGGGATGCTCTACCAGGTTCATTCCTAGATAATGCACTCAGAGGGCACTAAGCATAGAGTGTGAAAACTGAGTTTCCTTGAGAGCTGCTTGGAAGCCTGATGGTGTGTGAAGTTAGTGAGCCCAATGGAGTTGTTCTCCCACAAGAACCACTCGGCTGATCCTTCTTCAATATGCCCTTCACCAGCATGCAGTGTTTCCTTGATTGAATTAGCTCTCACACCAATATTTGCGTCTAGAGCCTTTGCATTGAGGGCTATCTGAAAACGGCTGTGGCGCTGAAGTTGCCTGTGAATGTGGAGTTGGTGGCATGTGAAACCCGCATGTGGAGCATTCGTTTGTGTGGGATGCTCTACCAGGTTCATTCCTAGATAATGCACTCAAAGGGCACTAAGCATAGAGTGTGAAAACTGAGTTTCCTTGAGAGCTGCTTGGAAGCCTGATGGTGTGTGAAGTTAGTGAGCCAAATGGAGTTATTCTCCCACAAGAACCACTCGGCTGATCCTTCTTCAATATGCCCTTCACCAACATGCAGTGTTTCCTTGATTGAATTAGCTCTCACACCAATATTTGCGTCTAGAGCCTTTGCATTGAAGGCTATCTGAAAACGGCTGTGGCGCTGAAGTTGCCTGTGAATGTGGAGTTGGTGGCATGTGAAACCCGCATGTGGAGCATTCGTTTGTGTGGGATGCTCTACCAGGTTCATTCCTAGATAATGCACTCAAAGGGCACTAAGCATAGAGTGTGAAAACTGAGTTTCCTTGAGAGCTGCTTGGAAGCCTGATGGTGTGTGAAGTTAGTGAGCCCAATGGAGTTGTTCTCCCACAAGAACCACTCGGCTGATCCTTCTTCAATATGCCCTTCACCACCATGCAGTGTTTCCTTGATTGAATTAGCTCTCACACCAATATTTGCGTCTAGAGCCTTTGCATTGAGGGCTATCTGAAAACGGCTGTGGCGCTGAAGTTGCCTGTGAATGTGGAGTTGGTGGCATGTGAAACCCGCATGTGGAGCATTCGTTTGTGTGGGATGCTGACCAAGCTTCATTTCAGTCCTAGGCACACAAAGAGCACTAAGCATAGAGTGTGAAAACTGAGTTTCCTTGAGAGCTGCTTGGAAGCCTGATGGTGTGTGAAGTTAGTGAGCCAAATGGAGTTGTTCTCCCACAAGAACCACTCGGCTGATCCTTCTTCAATATGCCCTTCACCAACATGCAGTGTTTCCTTGATTGAATTAGCTCTCACACCAATATTTGCGTCTAGAGCCTTTGCATTGAGGGCTATCTGAAAACGGCTGTGGCGCTGAAGTTGCCTGTGAATGTGGAGTTGGTGGCATGTGAAACCCGCATGTGGAGCATTCGTTTGTGTGGGATGCTCTACCAGGTTCATTCCTAGATCATGCACTCAAAGGGCACTAAGCATAGAGTGTGAAAACTGAGTTTGCTTGAGAGCTGCTTGAAAGCCTGATGGTGTGTGAAGTTAGTGAGCCAAATGGAGTTGTTCTCCCACAAGAACCACTCGGCTGATCCTTCTTCAATATGCCCTTCACCAACATGCAGTGTTTCCTTGATTGAATTAGCTCTCACACCAATATTTGCGTCTAGAGCCTTTGCATTGAGGGCTATCTGAAAACGGCTGTGGCGCTGAAGTTGCCTGTAAATGTGGAGTTGGTGGCATGTGAAACCCGCATGTGGAGCATTCGTTTGTGTGGGATGCTCTACCAGGTTCATTTCAGTCCTAGCCATACAAAGGGCACTAAGCATAGAGTGTGAAAACTGAGTTTCCTTGAGAGCTGCTTGGAAGCCTGATGGTGTGTGAAGTTAGTGAGCCAAATGGAGTTGTTCTCCCACAAGAACCACTCGGCTGATCCTTCTTCAATATGCTCTTCACCAACATGCAGTGTTTCCTTGATTGAATTAGCTCTCACACCAATATTTGCGTCTAGAGCCTTTGCATTGAGGGCTATCTGAAAACGGCTGTGGCGCTGAAGTTGCCTGTGAATGTGGAGTTGGTGGCATGTGAAACCCGCATGTGGAGCATTCGTTTGTGTGGGATGCTCTACCAGGTTCATTCCTAGATAATGCACTCAAAGGGCACTAAGCATAGAGTGTGAAAACTGAGTTTCCTTGAGAGCTGCTTGGAAGCCTGATGGTGTGTGAAGTTAGTGAGCCAAATGGAGTTGTTCTCCCACAAGAACCACTCGGCTGATCCTTCTTCAATATGCCCTTCACCAACATGCAGTGTTTCCTTGATTGAATTAGCTCTCACACCAATATTTGCGTCTAGAGCCTTTGCATTGAGGGCTATCTGAAAACGGCTGTGGCGCTGAAGTTGCCTGTGAATGTGGAGTTGGTGGCATGTGAAACCCGCATGTGGAGCATTCGTTTGTGTGGGATGCTCTACCAGGTTCATTCCTAGATAATGCACTCAAAGGGCACTAAGCATAGAGTGTGAAAACTGAGTTTCCTTGAGAGCTGCTTGGAAGCCTGATGGTGTGTGAAGTTAGTGAGCCAAATGAGTTGTTCTCCCACAAGAACCACTCGGCTGATCCTTCTTCAATATGCCCTTCACCAACATGCAGTGTTTCCTTGATTGAATTAGCTCTCACACCAATATTTGCGTCTAGAGCCTTTGCATTGAGGGCTATCTGAAAACGGCTGTGGCGCTGAAGTTGCCTGTGAATGTGGAGTTGGTGGCATGTGAAACCCGCATGTGGAGCATTCGTTTGTGTGGGATGCTGACCAAGCTTCATTTTAGTCCTAGGCACACAAAGAGCACTAAGCATAGAGTGTGAAAACTGAGTTTCCTTGAGAGCTGCTTGGAAGCCTGATGGTGTGTGAAGTTAGTGAGCCAAATGGAGTTGTTCTCCCACAAGAACCACTCGGCTGATCCTTCTTCAATATGCCCTTCACCAACATGCAGTGTTTCCTTGATTGAATTAGCTCTCACACCAATATTTGCGTCTAGAGCCTTTGCATTGAGGGCTATCTGAAAACGGCTGTGGCGCTGAAGTTGCCTGTGAATGTGGAGTTGGTGGCATGTGAAACCCGCATGTGGAGCATCCGTTTGTGTGGAATGCTGACCAAGCTTCATTTCAGTCCTAGGCACTCAAAGGGCACTAAGCATAGAGTGTGAAAACTGAGTTTCCTTGAGAGCTGCTTGGAAGCCTGATGGTGTGTGAAGTTAGTGAGCCAAATGGAGTTGTTCTCCCACAAGAACCACTCGGCTGATCCTTCTTCAATATGACCTTCACCAACATGCAGTGTTTCCTTGATTGAATTAGCTCTCACACCAATATTTGCGTCTAGAGCCTTTGCATTGAGGGCTATCTGAAAACGGCTGTGGCGCTGAAGTTGCCTGTGAATGTGGAGTTGGTGGCATGTGAAACCCGCATGTGGAGCATTCGTTTGTGTGGGATGCTCTACCAGGTTCATTCCTAGATAATGCACTCAAAGGGCACTAAGCATAGAGTGTGAAAACTGAGTTTCCTTGAGAGCTGCTTGGAAGCCTGATGGTGTGTGAAGTTAGTGAGCCAAATGGAGTTGTTCTCCCACAAGAACCACTCGGCTGATCCTTCTTCAATATGCCCTTCACCAGCATGCAGTGTTTCCTTGATTGAATTAGCTCTCACACCAATATTTGCGTCTAGAGCCTTTGCATTGAAGGCTATCTGAAAACGGCTGTGGCGCTGAAGTTGCCTGTGAATGTGGAGTTGGTGGCATGTGAAACCCGCATGTGGAGCATTCGTTTGTGTGGGATGCTGACCAAGCTTCATTTTAGTCCTAGGCACACAAAGAGCACTAAGCATAGAGTGTGAAAACTGAGTTTCCTTGAGAGCTGCTGCTTGGAAGCCTGATGGTGTGTGAAGTTAGTGAGCCAAATGGAGTTGTTCTCCCACAAGAACCACTCGGCTGATCCTTCTTCAATATGCCCTTCACCAACATGCAGTGTTTCCTTGATTGAATTAGCTCTCACACCAATATTTGCGTCTAGAGCCTTTGCATTGAGGGCTATCTGAAAACGGCTGTGGCGCTGAAGTTGCCTGTGAATGTGGAGTTGGTGGCATGTGAAACCCGCATGTGGAGCATTCGTTTGTGTGGAATGCTGAAAAGCTTCATTTCAGTCCTAGGCACACAAAGGGCACTAAGCATAGAGTGTGAAAACTGAGTTTCCTTGAGAGCTGCTTGGAAGCCTGATGGTGTGTGAAGTTAGTGAGCCAAATGGAGTTGTTCTCCCACAAGAACCACTTGGCTGATCCTTCTTCAATATGCCCTTCACCAGCATGCAGTGTTTCCTTGATTGAATTAGCTCTCACACCAATATTTGCGTCTAGAGCCTTTGCATTGAAGGCTATCTGAAAACGGCTGTGGCGCTGAAGTTGCCTGTGAATGTGGAGTTGGTGGCATGTGAAACCCGCATGTGGAGCATTCGTTTGTGTGGGATGCTGACCAAGCTTCATTTTAGTCCTAGGCACACAAAGAGCACTAAGCATAGAGTGTGAAAACTGAGTTTCCTTGAGAGCTGCTGCTTGGAAGCCTGATGGTGTGTGAAGTTAGTGAGCCAAATGGAGTTGTTCTCCCACAAGAACCACTCGGCTGATCCTTCTTCAATATGCCCTTCACCACCATGCAGTGTTTCCTTGATTGAATTAGCTCTCACACCAATATTTGCGTCTAGAGCCTTTGCATTGAGGGCTATCTGAAAACGGCTGTGGCGCTGAAGTTGCCTGTGAATGTGGAGTTGGTGGCATGTGAAACCCGCATGTGGAGCATTCGTTTGTGTGGAATGCTGACCAAGCTTTTCATTTCAGTCCTAGGCACTCAAAGGGCACTAAGCATAGAGTGGGAAAACTGAGTTTCCTTGAGAGCTGCTTGGAAGCCTGATGGTGTGTGAAGTTAGTGAGCCAAATGGAGTTGTTCTCCCACAAGAACCACTCGGCTGATCCTTCTTCAATATGCCCTTCACCAACATGCAGTGTTTCCTTGATTGAATTAGCTCTCACACCAATATTTGCGTCTAGAGCCTTTGCATTGAGGGCTATCTGAAAACGGCTGTGGCGCTGAAGTTGCCTGTGAATGTGGAGTTGGTGGCATGTGAAACCCGCATGTGGAGCATTCGTTTGTGTGGGATGCTCTACCAGGTTCATTCCTAGATAATGCACTCAGAGGGCACTAAGCATAGAGTGTGAAAACTGAGTTTCCTTGAGAGCTGCTTGGAAGCCTGATGGTGTGTGAAGTTAGTGAGCCCAATGGAGTTGTTCTCCCACAAGAACCACTCGGCTGATCCTTCTTCAATATGCCCTTCACCAGCATGCAGTGTTTCCTTGATTGAATTAGCTCTCACACCAATATTTGCGTCTAGAGCCTTTGCATTGAGGGCTATCTGAAAACGGCTGTGGCGCTGAAGTTGCCTGTGAATGTGGAGTTGGTGGCATGTGAAACCCGCATGTGGAGCATTCGTTTGTGTGGGATGCTCTACCAGGTTCATTCCTAGATAATGCACTCAAAGGGCACTAAGCATAGAGTGTGAAAACTGAGTTTCCTTGAGAGCTGCTTGGAAGCCTGATGGTGTGTGAAGTTAGTGAGCCAAATGGAGTTATTCTCCCACAAGAACCACTCGGCTGATCATTCTTCAATATGCCCTTCACCAACATGCAGTGTTTCCTTGATTGAATTAGCTCTCACACCAATATTTGCGTCTAGAGCCTTTGCATTGAAGGCTATCTGAAAACGGCTGTGGCGCTGAAGTTGCCTGTGAATGTGGAGTTGGTGGCATGTGAAACCCGCATGTGGAGCATTCGTTTGTGTGGGATGCTCTACCAGGTTCATTCCTAGATCATGCACTCAAAGGGCACTAAGCATAGAGTGTGAAAACTGAGTTTCCTTGAGAGCTGCTTGGAAGCCTGATGGTGTGTGAAGTTAGTGAGCCCAATGGAGTTGTTCTCCCACAAGAACCACTCGGCTGATCCTTCTTCAATATGCCCTTCACCACCATGCAGTGTTTCCTTGATTGAATTAGCTCTCACACCAATATTTGCGTCTAGAGCCTTTGCATTGAGGGCTATCTGAAAACGGCTGTGGAGCTGAAGTTGCCTGTGAATGTGGAGTTGGTGGCATGTGAAACCCGCATGTGGAGCATTCGTTTGTGTGGGATGCTGACCAAGCTTCATTTCAGTCCTAGGCACACAAAGAGCACTAAGCATAGAGTGTGAAAACTGAGTTTCCTTGAGAGCTGCTTGGAAGCCTGATGGTGTGTGAAGTTAGTGAGCCAAATGGAGTTGTTCTCCCACAAGAACCACTGGGCTGATCCTTCTTCAATATGCCCTTCACCAACATGCAGTGTTTCCTTGATTGAATTAGCTCTCACACCAATATTTGCGTCTAGAGCCTTTGCATTGAGGGCTATCTGAAAACGGCTGTGGCGCTGAAGTTGCCTGTGAATGTGGAGTTGGTGGCATGTGAAACCCGCATGTGGAGCATTCGTTTGTGTGGGATGCTCTACCAGGTTCATTCCTAGATCATGCACTCAAAGGGCACTAAGCATAGAGTGTGAAAACTGAGTTTGCTTGAGAGCTGCTTGAAAGCCTGATGGTGTGTGAAGTTAGTGAGCCAAATGGAGTTGTTCTCCCACAAGAACCACTCGGCTGATCCTTCTTCAATATGCCCTTCACCAACATGCAGTGTTTCCTTGATTGAATTAGCTCTCACACCAATATTTGCGTCTAGAGCCTTTGCATTGAGGGCTATCTGAAAACGGCTGTGGCGCTGAAGTTGCCTGTAAATGTGGAGTTGGTGGCATGTGAAACCCGCATGTGGAGCATTCGTTTGTGTGGGATGCTCTACCAGGTTCATTTCAGTCCTAGCCATACAAAGGGCACTAAGCATAGAGTGTGAAAACTGAGTTTCCTTGAGAGCTGCTTGGAAGCCTGATGGTGTGTGAAGTTAGTGAGCCAAATGGAGTTGTTCTCCCACAAGAACCACTCGGCTGATCCTTCTTCAATATGCTCTTCACCAACATGCAGTGTTTCCTTGATTGAATTAGCTCTCACACCAATATTTGCGTCTAGAGCCTTTGCATTGAGGGCTATCTGAAAACGGCTGTGGCGCTGAAGTTGCCTGTGAATGTGGAGTTGGTGGCATGTGAAACCCGCATGTGGAGCATTCGTTTGTGTGGGATGCTCTACCAGGTTCATTCCTAGATAATGCACTCAAAGGGCACTAAGCATAGAGTGTGAAAACTGAGTTTCCTTGAGAGCTGCTTGGAAGCCTGATGGTGTGTGAAGTTAGTGAGCCAAATGGAGTTGTTCTCCCACAAGAACCACTCGGCTGATCCTTCTTCAATATGCCCTTCACCAACATGCAGTGTTTCCTTGATTGAATTAGCTCTCACACCAATATTTGCGTCTAGAGCCTTTGCATTGAGGGCTATCTGAAAACGGCTGTGGCGCTGAAGTTGCCTGTGAATGTGGAGTTGGTGGCATGTGAAACCCGCATGTGGAGCATTCGTTTGTGTGGGATGCTCTACCAGGTTCATTCCTAGATAATGCACTCAAAGGGCACTAAGCATAGAGTGTGAAAACTGAGTTTCCTTGAGAGCTGCTTGGAAGCCTGATGGTGTGTGAAGTTAGTGAGCCAAATGGAGTTGTTCTCCCACAAGAACCACTCGGCTGATCCTTCTTCAATATGCCCTTCACCAACATGCAGTGTTTCCTTGATTGAATTAGCTCTCACACCAATATTTGCGTCTAGAGCCTTTGCATTGAGGGCTATCTGAAAACGGCTGTGGCGCTGAAGTTGCCTGTGTATGTGGAGTTGGTGGCATGTGAAACCCGCATGTGGAGCATTCGTTTGTGTGGGATGCTGACCAAGCTTCATTTCAGTCCTAGGCACACAAAGAGCACTAAGCATAGAGTGTGAAAACTGAGTTTCCTTGAGAGCTGCTTGGAAGCCTGATGGTGTGTGAAGTTAGTGAGCCCAATGGAGTTGTTCTCCCACAAGAACCACTCGGCTGATCCTTCTTCAATATGCCCTTCACCAACATGCAGTGTTTCCTTGATTGAATTAGCTCTCACACCAATATTTGCGTCTAGAGCCTTTGCATTGAGGGCTATCTGAAAATGGCTGTGGCGCTGAAGTTGCCTGTGAATGTGGAGTTGGTGGCATGTGAAACCCGCATGTGGAGCATTCGTTTGTGTGGGATGCTCTACCAAGCTTCATTTCAGTCCTAGGCACACAAAGAGCACTAAGCATAGAGTGTGAAAACTGAGTTTCCTTGAGAGCTGCTTGGAAGCCTGATGGTGTGTGAAGTTAGTGAGCCCAATGGAGTTGTTCTCCCACAAGAACCACTCGGCTGATCCTTCTTCAATATGCCCTTCACCAACATGCAGTGTTTCCTTGATTGAATTAGCTCTCACACCAATATTTGCGTCTAGAGCCTTTGCATTGAGGGCTATCTGAAAACGGCTGTGGCGCTGAAGTTGCCTGTGAATGTGGAGTTGGTGGCATGTGAAACCCGCATGTGGAGCATTCGTTTGTGTGGGATGCTCTACCAGGTTCATTCCTAGATAATGCACTCAAAGGGCACTAAGCATAGAGTGTGAAAACTGAGTTTCCTTGAGAGCTGCTTGGAAGCCTGATGGTGTGTGAAGTTAGTGAGCCAAATGGAGTTGTTCTCCCACAAGAACCACTCGGCTGATCCTTCTTCAATATGCCCTTCACCAACATGCAGTGTTTCCTTGATTGAATTAGCTCTCACACCAATATTTGCGTCTAGAGCCTTTGCATTGAGGGCTATCTGAAAACGGCTGTGGCGCTGAAGTTGCCTGTGAATGTGGAGTTGGTGGCATGTGAAACCCGCATGTGGAGCATTCGTTTGTGTGGGATGCTCTACCAGGTTCATTCCTAGATAATGCACTCAAAGGGCACTAAGCATAGAGTGTGAAAACTGAGTTTCCTTGAGAGCTGCTTGGAAGCCTGATGGTGTGTGAAGTTAGTGAGCCAAATGGAGTTGTTCTCCCACAAGAACCACTCGGCTGATCCTTCTTCAATATGCCCTTCACCAACATGCAGTGTTTCCTTGATTGAATTAGCTCTCACACCAATATTTGCGTCTAGAGCCTTTGCATTGAGGGCTATCTGAAAACGGCTGTGGCGCTGAAGTTGCCTGTGTATGTGGAGTTGGTGGCATGTGAAACCCGCATGTGGAGCATTCGTTTGTGTGGGATGCTGACCAAGCTTCATTTCAGTCCTAGGCACACAAAGAGCACTAAGCATAGAGTGTGAAAACTGAGTTTCCTTGAGAGCTGCTTGGAAGCCTGATGGTGTGTGAAGTTAGTGAGCCCAATGGAGTTGTTCTCCCACAAGAACCACTCGGCTGATCCTTCTTCAATATGCCCTTCACCAACATGCAGTGTTTCCTTGATTGAATTAGCTCTCACACCAATATTTGCGTCTAGAGCCTTTGCATTGAGGGCTATCTGAAAATGGCTGTGGCGCTGAAGTTGCCTGTGAATGTGGAGTTGGTGGCATGTGAAACCCGCATGTGGAGCATTCGTTTGTGTGGGATGCTCTACCAAGCTTCATTTCAGTCCTAGGCACACAAAGAGCACTAAGCATAGAGTGTGAAAACTGAGTTTCCTTGAGAGCTGCTTGGAAGCCTGATGGTGTGTGAAGTTAGTGAGCCCAATGGAGTTGTTCTCCCACAAGAACCACTCGGCTGATCCTTCTTCAATATGCCCTTCACCAACATGCAGTGTTTCCTTGATTGAATTAGCTCTCACACCAATATTTGCGTCTAGAGCCTTTGCATTGAGGGCTATCTGAAAACGGCTGTGGCGCTGAAGTTGCCTGTGAATGTGGAGTTGGTGGCATGTGAAACCCGCATGTGGAGCATTCGTTTGTGTGGGATGCTCTACCAGGTTCATTCCTAGATAATGCACTCAAAGGACACTAAGCATAGAGTGTGAAAACTGAGTTTCCTTGAGAGCTGCTTGGAAGCCTGATGGTGTGTGAAGTTAGTGAGCCAAATGGAGTTGTTCTCCCACAAGAACCACTCGGCTGATCCTTCTTCAATATGCCCTTCACCAACATGCAGTGTTTCCTTGATTGAATTAGCTCTCACACCAATATTTGCGTCTAGAGCCTTTGCATTGAGGGCTATCTGAAAACGGCTGTGGCGCTGAAGTTGCCTGTGCATGTGGAGTTGGTGGCATGTGAAACCCGCATGTGGAGCATTTGTTTGTGTGGGATGCTCTACCAGGTTCATTCCTAGATAATGCACTCAAAGGGCACTAAGCATAGAGTGTGAAAACTGAGTTTCCTTGAGAGCTGCTTGGAAGCCTGATGGTGTGTGAAGTTAGTGAGCCAAATGGAGTTGTTCTCCCACAAGAACCACTCGGCTGATCCTTCTTCAATATGCCCTTCACCAACATGCAGTGTTTCCTTGATTGAATTAGCTCTCACACCAATATTTGCGTCTAGAGCCTTTGCATTGAGGGCTATCTGAAAACGGCTGTGGCGCTGAAGTTGCCTGTGAATGTGGAGTTGGTGGCATGTGAAACCCGCATGTGGAGCATTCGTTTGTGTGGGATGCTCTACCAGGTTCATTCCTAGATCATGCACTCAAAGGGCACTAAGCATAGAGTGTGAAAACTGAGTTTCCTTGAGAGCTGCTTGGAAGCCTGATGGTGTGTGAAGTTAGTGAGCCAAATGGAGTTGTTCTCCCACAAGAACCACTCGGCTGATCCTTCTTCAATATGCCCTTCACCAACATGCAGTGTTTCCTTGATTGAATTAGCTCTCACACCAATATTTGCGTCTAGAGCCTTTGCATTGAGGGCTATCTGAAAATGGCTGTGGCGCTGAAGTTGCCTGTGAATGTGGAGTTGGTGGCATGTGAAACCCGCATGTGGAGCATTCGTTTGTGTGGGATGCTGAAAAGCTTCATTTCAGTCCTAGGCACACAAAGAGCACTAAGCATAGAGTGTGAAAACTGAGTTTCCTTGAGAGCTGCTTGGAAGCCTGATGGTGTGTGAAGTTAGTGAGCCAAATGGAGTTGTTCTCCCACAAGAACCACTCGGCTGATCCTTCTTCAATATGCCCTTCACCAACATGCAGTGTTTCCTTGATTGAATTAGCTCTCACACCAATATTTGCATCTAGAGCCTTTGCATTGAGGGCTATCTGAAAACGGCTGTGGCGCTGAAGTTGCCTGTGAATGTGGAGTTGGTGGCATGTGAAACCCGCATGTGGAGCATTCGTTTGTGTGGGATGCTCTACCAGGTTCATTCCTAGATAATGCACTCAAAGGGCACTAAGCATAGAGTGTGAAAACTGAGTTTCTTGAGAGCTGCTTGGTAGCCTGATGGTGTGTGAAGTTAGTGAGCCAAATGGAGTTGTTCTCCCACAAGAACCACTCGGCTGATCCTTCTTCAATATGCCCTTCACCAACATGCAGTGTTTCCTTGATTGAATTAGCTCTCACACCAATATTTGCGTCTAGAGCCTTTGCATTGAGGGCTATCTGAAAACGGCTGTGGCGCTGAAGTTGCCTGTGAATGTGGAGTTGGTGGCATGTGAAACCCGCATGTGGAGCATTCGTTTGTGTGGGATGCTCTACCAGGTTCATTCCTAGATAATGCACTCAAAGGGCACTAAGCATAGAGTGTGAAAACTGAGTTTCCTTGAGAGCTGCTTGGAAGCCTGATGGTGTGTGAAGTTAGTGAGCCAAATGGAGTTGTTCTCCCACAAGAACCACTCGGCTGATCCTTCTTCAATATGCCCTTCACCAACATGCAGTGTTTCCTTGATTGAATTAGCTCTCACACCAATATTTGCGTCTAGAGCCTTTGCATTGAGGGCTATCTGAAAAATGCTGTGGCGCTGAAGTTGCCTGTGAATGTGGAGTTGGTGGCATGTGAAACCCGCATGTGGAGCATTCGTTTGTGTGGGATGCTCTACCAGGTTCATTCCTAGATAATGCACTCAAAGGGCACTAAGCATAGAGTGTGAAAACTGAGTTTCCTTGAGAGCTGCTTGGAAGCCTGATGGTGTGTGAAGTTAGTGAGCCAAATGGAGTTGTTCTCCCACAAGAACCACTCGGCTGATCCTTCTTCAATATGCCCTTCACCAACATGCAGTGTTTCCTTGATTGAATTAGCTCTCACACCAATATTTGCGTCTAGAGCCTTTGCATTGAGGGCTATCTGAAAATGGCTGTGGCGCTGAAGTTGCCTGTGAATGTGGAGTTGGTGGCATGTGAAACCCGCATGTGGAGCATTCGTTTGTGTGGGATGCTGACCAAGCTTCATTTCAGTCCTAGGCACACAAGGAGCACTAAGCATAGAGTGTGAAAACTGAGTTTCCTTGAGAGCTGCTTGGAAGCCTGATGGTGTGTGAAGTTAGTGAGCCAAATGGAGTTGTTCTCCCACAAGAACCACTCGGCTGATCCTTCTTCAATATGCCCTTCACCAACATGCAGTGTTTCCTTGATTGAATTAGCTCTCACACCAATATTTGCGTCTAGAGCCTTTGCATTGAGGGCTATCTGAAAACGGCTGTGGCGCTGAAGTTGCCTGTGAATGTGGAGTTGGTGGCATGTGAAACCCGCATGTGGAGCATTCGTTTGTGTGGGATGCTCTACCAGGTTCATTCCTAGATAATGCACTCAAAGGGCACTAAGCATAGAGTGTGAAAACTGAGTTTGCTTGAGAGCTGCTTGGAAGCCTGATGGTGTGTGAAGTTAGTGAGCCAAATGGAGTTGTTCTCCCACAAGAACCACTCGGCTGATCCTTCTTCAATATGCCCTTCACCAACATGCAGTGTTTCCTTGATTGAATTAGCTCTCACACCAATATTTGCGTCTAGAGCCTTTGCATTGAGGGCTATCTGAAAACGGCTGTGGCGCTGAAGTTGCCTGTGAATGTGGAGTTGGTGGCATGTGAAAACCGCATGTGGAGCATTCGTTTGTGTGGGATGCTCTACCAGGTTCATTCCTAGATAATGCACTCAAAGGGCACTAAGCATAGAGTGTGAAAACTGAGTTTCCTTGAGAGCTGCTTGGAAGCCTGATGGTGTGTGAAGTTAGTGAGCCCAATGGAGTTGTTCTCCCACAAGAACCACTCGGCTGATCCTTCTTCAATATGCCCTTCACCAACATGCAGTGTTTCCTTGATTGAATTAGCTCTCACACTAATATTTGCGTCTAGAGCCTTTGCATTGAGGGCTATCTGAAAAATGCTGTGGCGCTGAAGTTGCCTGTGAATGTGGAGTTGGTGGCATGTGAAACCCGCATGTGGAGCATTCGTTTGTGTGGGATGCTCTACCAGGTTCATTCCTAGATAATGCACTCAAAGGGCACTAAGCATAGAGTGTGAAAACTGAGTTTGCTTGAGAGCTGCTTGGAAGCGTGATGGTGTGTGAAGTTAGTGAGCCAAATGGAGTTGTTCTCCCACAAGAACCACTCGGCTGATCCTTCTTCAATATGCCCTTCACCAACATGCAGTGTTTCCTTGATTGAATTAGCTCTCACACCAATATTTGCGTCTAGAGCCTTTGCATTGAGGGCTATCTGAAAACTGCTGTGGCGCTGAAGTTGCCTGTGAATGTGGAGTTGGTGGCATGTGAAACCCGCACGTGGAGCATTCATTTGTGTGGGATGCTGACCAAGCTTCATTTCAGTCCTAGGCACACAAAGAGCACTAAGCATAGAGTGTGAAAACTGAGTTTCCTTGAGAGCTGCTTGGAAGCCTGATGGTGTGTGAAGTTAGTGAGCCAAATGGAGTTGTTCTCCCACAAGAACCACTCGGCTGATCCTTCTTCAATATGCCCTTCACCAACATGCAGTGTTTCCTTGATTGAATTAGCTCTCACACCAATATTTGCGTCTAGAGCCTTTGCATTGAGGGCTATCTGAAAAATGCTGTGGCGCTGAAGTTGCCTGTGAATGTGGAGTTGGTGGCATGTGAAACCCGCATGTGGAGCATTCGTTTGTGTGGGATGCTCTACCAGGTTCATTCCTAGATAATGCACTCAAAGGGCACTAAGCATAGAGTGTGAAAACTGAGTTTCCTTGAGAGCTGCTTGGAAGCCTGATGGTGTGTGAAGTTAGTGAGCCAAATGGAGTTGTTCTCCCACAAGAACCACTCGGCTGATCCTTCTTCAATATGCCCTTCACCAACATGCAGTGTTTCCTTGATTGAATTAGCTCTCACACCAATATTTGCGTCTAGAGCCTTTGCATTGAGGGCTATCTGAAAATGGCTGTGGCGCTGAAGTTGCCTGTGAATGTGGAGTTGGTGGCATGTGAAACCCGCATGTGGAGCATTCGTTTGTGTGGGATGCTGACCAAGCTTCATTTCAGTCCTAGGCACACAAGGAGCACTAAGCATAGAGTGTGAAAACTGAGTTTCCTTGAGAGCTGCTTGGAAGCCTGATGGTGTGTGAAGTTAGTGAGCCAAATGGAGTTGTTCTCCCACAAGAACCACTCGGCTGATCCTTCTTCAATATGCCCTTCACCAACATGCAGTGTTTCCTTGATTGAATTAGCTCTCACACCAATATTTGCGTCTAGAGCCTTTGCATTGAGGGCTATCTGAAAACGGCTGTGGCGCTGAAGTTGCCTGTGAATGTGGAGTTGGTGGCATGTGAAACCCGCATGTGGAGCATTCGTTTGTGTGGGATGCTCTACCAGGTTCATTCCTAGATAATGCACTCAAAGGGCACTAAGCATAGAGTGTGAAAACTGAGTTTGCTTGAGAGCTGCTTGGAAGCCTGATGGTGTGTGAAGTTAGTGAGCCAAATGGAGTTGTTCTCCCACAAGAACCACTCGGCTGATCCTTCTTCAATATGCCCTTCACCAACATGCAGTGTTTCCTTGATTGAATTAGCTCTCACACCAATATTTGCGTCTAGAGCCTTTGCATTGAGGGCTATCTGAAAACGGCTGTGGCGCTGAAGTTGCCTGTGAATGTGGAGTTGGTGGCATGTGAAAACCGCATGTGGAGCATTCGTTTGTGTGGGATGCTCTACCAGGTTCATTCCTAGATAATGCACTCAAAGGGCACTAAGCATAGAGTGTGAAAACTGAGTTTCCTTGAGAGCTGCTTGGAAGCCTGATGGTGTGTGAAGTTAGTGAGCCCAATGGAGTTGTTCTCCCACAAGAACCACTCGGCTGATCCTTCTTCAATATGCCCTTCACCAACATGCAGTGTTTCCTTGATTGAATTAGCTCTCACACTAATATTTGCGTCTAGAGCCTTTGCATTGAGGGCTATCTGAAAAATGCTGTGGCGCTGAAGTTGCCTGTGAATGTGGAGTTGGTGGCATGTGAAACCCGCATGTGGAGCATTCGTTTGTGTGGGATGCTCTACCAGGTTCATTCCTAGATAATGCACTCAAAGGGCACTAAGCATAGAGTGTGAAAACTGAGTTTCCTTGAGAGCTGCTTGGAAGCGTGATGGTGTGTGAAGTTAGTGAGCCAAATGGAGTTGTTCTCCCACAAGAACCACTCGGCTGATCCTTCTTCAATATGCCCTTCACCAACATGCAGTGTTTCCTTGATTGAATTAGCTCTCACACCAATATTTGCGTCTAGAGCCTTTGCATTGAGGGCTATCTGAAAACTGCTGTGGCGCTGAAGTTGCCTGTGAATGTGGAGTTGGTGGCATGTGAAACCCGCATGTGGAGCATTCATTTGTGTGGGATGCTGACCAAGCTTCATTTCAGTCCTAGGCACACAAAGAGCACTAAGCATAGAGTGTGAAAACTGAGTTTCCTTGAGAGCTGCTTGGAAGCCTGATGGTGTGTGAAGTTAGTGAGCCAAATGGAGTTGTTCTCCCACAAGAACCACTCGGCTGATCCTTCTTCAATATGCCCTTCACCAACATGCAGTGTTTCCTTGATTGAATTAGCTCTCACACCAATATTTGCGTCTAGAGCCTTTGCATTGAGGGCTATCTGAAAACGGCTGTGGCGCTGAAGTTGCCTGTGAATGTGGAGTTGGTGGCATGTGAAACCCGCATGTGGAGCATTCGTTTGTGTGGGATGCTCTACCAGGTTCATTCCTAGATAATGCACTCAAAGGGCACTAAGCATAGAGTGTGAAAACTGAGTTTCCTTGAGAGCTGCTTGGAAGCCTGATGGTGTGTGAAGTTAGTGAGCCAAATGGAGTTGTTCTCCCACAAGAACCACTCGGCTGATCCTTCTTCAATATGCCCTTCACCAACATGCAGTGTTTCCTTGATTGAATTAGCTCTCACACCAATATTTGCGTCTAGAGCCTTTGCATTGAGGGCTATCTGAAAACGGCTGTGGCGCTGAAGTTGCCTGTGAATGTGGAGTTGGTGGCATGTGAAACCCGCATGTGGAGCATTCGTTTGTGTGGGATGCTCTACCAGGTTCATTCCTAGATAATGCACTCAAAGGGCACTAAGCATAGAGTGTGAAAACTGAGTTTGCTTGAGAGCTGCTTGGAAGCCTGATGGTGTGTGAAGTTAGTGAGCCAAATGGAGTTGTTCTCCCACAAGAACCACTCGGCTGATCCTTCTTCAATATGCCCTTCACCAACATGCAGTGTTTCCTTGATTGAATTAGCTCTCACACCAATATTTGCGTCTAGAGCCTTTGCATTGAGGGCTATCTGAAAAATGCTGTGGCGCTGAAGTTGCCTGTGAATGTGGAGTTGGTGGCATGTGAAACCCGCATGTGGAGCATTCGTTTGTGTGGGATGCTCTACCAGGTTCATTCCTAGATAATGCACTCAAAGGGCACTAAGCATAGAGTGTGAAAACTGAGTTTCCTTGAGAGCTGCTTGGAAGCCTGATGGTGTGTGAAGTTAGTGAGCCAAATGGAGTTGTTCTCCCACAAGAACCACTCGGCTGATCCTTCTTCAATATGCCCTTCACCAACATGCAGTGTTTCCTTGATTGAATTAGCTCTCACACCAATATTTGCGTCTAGAGCCTTTGCATTGAGGGCTATCTGAAAACGGCTGTGGCGCTGAAGTTGCCTGTGCATGTGGAGTTGGTGGCATGTGAAACCCGCATGTGGAGCATTCGTTTGTGTGGGATGCTCTACCAGGTTCATTCCTAGATCATGCACTCAAAGGGCACTAAGCATAGAGTGTGAAAACTGAGTTTCCTTGAGAGCTGCTTGGAAGCCTGATGGTGTGTGAAGTTAGTGAGCCAAATGGAGTTGTTCTCCCACAAGAACCACTCGGCTGATCCTTCTTCAATATGCCCTTCACCAACATGCAGTGTTTCCTTGATTGAATTAGCTCTCACACCAATATTTGCGTCTAGAGCCTTTGCATTGAGGGCTATCTGAAAATGGCTGTGGCGCTGAAGTTGCCTGTGAATGTGGAGTTGGTGGCATGTGAAACCCGCATGTGGAGCATTCGTTTGTGTGGGATGCTGACCAAGCTTCATTTCAGTCCTAGGCACACAAAGAGCACTAAGCATAGAGTGTGAAAACTGAGTTTCCTTGAGAGCTGCTTGGAAGCCTGATGGTGTGTGAAGTTAGTGAGCCAAATGGAGTTGTTCTCCCACAAGAACCACTCGGCTGATCCTTCTTCAATATGCCCTTCACCAACATGCAGTGTTTCCTTGATTGAATTAGCTCTCACACCAATATTTGCGTCTAGAGCCTTTGCATTGAGGGCTATCTGAAAACGGCTGTGGCGCTGAAGTTGCCTGTGAATGTGGAGTTGGTGGCATGTGAAACCCGCATGTGGAGCATTCGTTTGTGTGGGATGCTCTACCAGGTTCATTCCTAGATAATGCACTCAAAGGGCACTAAGCATAGAGTGTGAAAACTGAGTTTCCTTGAGAGCTGCTTGGAAGCCTGATGGTGTGTGAAGTTAGTGAGCCAAATGGAGTTGTTCTCCCACAAGAACCACTCGGCTGATCCTTCTTCAATATGCCCTTCACCAACATGCAGTGTTTCCTTGATTGAATTAGCTCTCACACCAATATTTGCGTCTAGAGCCTTTGCATTGAGGGCTATCTGAAAAATGCTGTGGCGCTGAAGTTGCCTGTGAATGTGGAGTTGGTGGCATGTGAAACCCGCATGTGGAGCATTCGTTTGTGTGGGATGCTCTACCAGGTTCATTCCTAGATAATGCACTCAAAGGGCACTAAGCATAGAGTGTGAAAACTGAGTTTTCTTGAGAGCTGCTTGGAAGCCTGATGGTGTGTGAAGTTAGTGAGCCAAATGGAGTTGTTCTCCCACAAGAACCACTCGGCTGATCCTTCTTCAATATGCCCTTCACCAACATGCAGTGTTTCCTTGATTGAATTAGCTCTCACACCAATATTTGCGTCTAGAGCCTTTGCATTGAGGGCTATCTGAAAACGGCTGTGGCGCTGAAGTTGCCTGTGCATGTGGAGTTGGTGGCATGTGAAACCCGCATGTGGAGCATTCGTTTGTGTGGGATGCTCTACCAGGTTCATATCCTAGATCATGCACTCAAAGGGCACTAAGCATAGAGTGTGAAAACTGAGTTTCCTTGAGAGCTGCTTGGAAGCCTGATGGTGTGTGAAGTTAGTGAGCCAAATGGAGTTGTTCTCCCACAAGAACCACTCGGCTGATCCTTCTTCAATATGCCCTTCACCAACATGCAGTGTTTCCTTGATTGAATTAGCTCTCACACCAATATTTGCGTCTAGAGCCTTTGCATTGAGGGCTATCTGAAAATGGCTGTGGCGCTGAAGTTGCCTGTGAATGTGGAGTTGGTGGCATGTGAAACCCGCATGTGGAGCATTCGTTTGTGTGGGATGCTGACCAAGCTTCATTTCAGTCCTAGGCACACAAAGAGCACTAAGCATAGAGTGTGAAAACTGAGTTTCCTTGAGAGCTGCTTGGAAGCCTGATGGTGTGTGAAGTTAGTGAGCCAAATGGAGTTGTTCTCCCACAAGAACCACTCGGCTGATCCTTCTTCAATATGCCCTTCACCAACATGCAGTGTTTCCTTGATTGAATTAGCTCTCACACCAATATTTGCGTCTAGAGCCTTTGCATTGAGGGCTATCTGAAAACGGCTGTGGCGCTGAAGTTGCCTGTGAATGTGGAGTTGGTGGCATGTGAAACCCGCATGTGGAGCATTCGTTTGTGTGGGATGCTCTACCCGGTTCATTCCTAGATAATGCACTCAAAGGGCACTAAGCATAGAGTGTGAAAACTGAGTTTCCTTGAGAGCTGCTTGGAAGCCTGATGGTGTGTGAAGTTAGTGAGCCAAATGGAGTTGTTCTCCCACAAGAACCACTCGGCTGATCCTTCTTCAATATGCCCTTCACCAACATGCAGTGTTTCCTTGATTGAATTAGCTCTCACACCAATATTTGCGTCTAGAGCCTTTGCATTGAGGGCTATCTGAAAAATGCTGTGGCGCTGAAGTTGCCTGTGAATGTGGAGTTGGTGGCATGTGAAACCCGCATGTGGAGCATTCGTTTGTGTGGGATGCTCTACCAGGTTCATTCCTAGATAATGCACTCAAAGGGCACTAAGCATAGAGTGTGAAAACTGAGTTTCCTTGAGAGCTGCTTGGAAGCCTGATGGTGTGTGAAGTTAGTGAGCCAAATGGAGTTGTTCTCCCACAAGAACCACTCGGCTGATCCTTCTTCAATATGCCCTTCACCAACATGCAGTGTTTCCTTGATTGAATTAGCTCTCACACCAATATTTGCGTCTAGAGCCTTTGCATTGAGGGCTATCTGAAAACGGCTGTGGCGCTGAAGTTGCCTGTGAATGTGGAGTTGGTGGCATGTGAAACCCGCATGTGGAGCATTCGTTTGTGTGGGATGCTCTACCAGGTTCATTCCTAGATCATGCACTCAAAGGGCACTAAGCATAGAGTGTGAAAACTGAGTTTCCTTGAGAGCTGCTTGGAAGCCTGATGTGTGTGAAGTTAGTGAGCCAAATGGAGTTGTTCTCCCACAAGAACCACTCGGCTGATCCTTCTTCAATATGCCCTTCACCAACATGCAGTGTTTCCTTGATTGAATTAGCTCTCACACCAATATTTGCGTCTAGAGCCTTTGCATTGAGGGCTATCTGAAAATGGCTGTGGCGCTGAAGTTGCCTGTGAATGTGGAGTTGGTGGCATGTGAAACCCGCATGTGGAGCATTCGTTTGTGTGGGATGCTGACCAAGCTTCATTTCAGTCCTAGGCACACAAAGAGCACTAAGCATAGAGTGTGAAAACTGAGTTTCCTTGAGAGCTGCTTGGAAGCCTGATGGTGTGTGAAGTTAGTGAGCCAAATGGAGTTGTTCTCCCACAAGAACCACTCGGCTGATCCTTCTTCAATATGCCCTTCACCAACATGCAGTGTTTCCTTGATTGAATTAGCTCTCACACCAATATTTGCGTCTAGAGCCTTTGCATTGAGGGCTATCTGAAAACGGCTGTGGCGCTGAAGTTGCCTGTGAATGTGGAGTTGGTGGCATGTGAAACCCGCATGTGGAGCATTCGTTTGTGTGGGATGCTCTACCAGGTTCATTCCTAGATAATGCACTCAAAGGGCACTAAGCATAGAGTGTGAAAACTGAGTTTCCTTGAGAGCTGCTTGGAAGCCTGATGGTGTGTGAAGTTAGTGAGCCAAATGGAGTTGTTCTCCCACAAGAACCACTCGGCTGATCCTTCTTCAATATGCCCTTCACCAACATGCAGTGTTTCCTTGATTGAATTAGCTCTCACACCAATATTTGCGTCTAGAGCCTTTGCATTGAGGGCTATCTGAAAAATGCTGTGGCGCTGAAGTTGCCTGTGAATGTGGAGTTGGTGGCATGTGAAACCCGCATGTGGAGCATTCGTTTGTGTGGGATGCTCTACCAGGTTCATTCCTAGATAATGCACTCAAAGGGCACTAAGCATAGAGTGTGAAAACTGAGTTTCCTTGAGAGCTGCTTGGAAGCCTGATGGTGTGTGAAGTTAGTGAGCCAAATGGAGTTGTTCTCCCACAAGAACCACTCGGCTGATCCTTCTTCAATATGCCCTTCACCAACATGCAGTGTTTCCTTGATTGAATTAGCTCTCACACCAATATTTGCGTCTAGAGCCTTTGCATTGAGGGCTATCTGAAAACGGCTGTGGCGCTGGAAGTTGCCTGTGCATGTGGAGTTGGTGGCATGTGAAACCCGCATGTGGAGCATTCGTTTGTGTGGGATGCTGACCAAGCTTCATTTCAGTCCTAGGCACACAAAGAGCACTAAGCATAGAGTGTGAAAACTGAGTTTCCTTGAGAGCTGCTTGGAAGCCTGATGGTGTGTGAAGTTAGTGAGCCAAATGGAGTTGTTCTCCCACAAGAACCACTCGGCTGATCCTTCTTCAATATGCCCTTCACCAACATGCAGTGTTTCCTTGATTGAATTAGCTCTCACACCAATATTTGCGTCTAGAGCCTTTGCATTGAGGGCTATCTGAAAACGGCTGTGGCGCTGAAGTTGCCTGTGCATGTGGAGTTGGTGGCATGTGAAACCCGCATGTGGAGCATTCGTTTGTGTGGGATGCTCTACCGGGTTCATTCATAGATCATGCACTCAAAGGGCACTAAGCATAGAGTGTGAAAACTGAGTTTCCTTGAGAGCTGCTTGGAAGCCTGATGGTGTGTGAAGTTAGTGAGCCAAATGGAGTTGTTCTCCCACAAGAACCACTCGGCTGATCCTTCTTCAATATGCCCTTCACCAACATGCAGTGTTTCCTTGATTGAATTAGCTCTCACACCAATATTTGCGTCTAGAGCCTTTGCATTGAGGGCTATCTGAAAACGGCTGTGGCGCTGAAGTTGCCTGTGAATGTGGAGTTGGTGGCATGTGAAACGAGCATGTGGAGCATTCGTTTGTGTGGGATGCTCTACCAGGTTCATTCCTAGATAATGCACTCAAAGGGCACTAAGCATAGAGTGTGAAAACTGAGTTTCCTTGAGAGCTGCTTGGAAGCCTGATGGTGTGTGAAGTTAGTGAGCCAAATGGAGTTGTTCTCCCACAAGAACCACTCGGCTGATCCTTCTTCAATATGCCCTTCACCAACATGCAGTTTCCTTGATTGAATTAGCTCTCACACCAATATTTGCGTCTAGAGCCTTTGCATTGAGGGCTATCTGAAAACGGCTGTGGCGCTGAAGTTGCCTGTGAATGTGGAGTTGGTGGCATGTGAAACCCGCATGTGGAGCATTCGTTTGTGTGGGATGCTCTACCAGGTTCATTCCTAGATAATGCACTCAAAGGGCACTAAGCATAGAGTGTGAAAACTGAGTTTCCTTGAGAGCTGCTTGGAAGCCTGATGGTGTGTGAAGTTAGTGAGCCAAATGGAGTTGTTCTCCCACAAGAACCACTCGGCTGATCCTTCTTCAATATGCCCTTCACCAACATGCAGTGTTTCCTTGATTGAATTAGCTCTCACACCAATATTTGCGTCTAGAGCCTTTGCATTGAGGGCTATCTGAAAACGGCTGTGGCGCTGAAGTTGCCTGTGAATGTGGAGTTGGTGGCATGTGAAACCCGCATGTGGAGCATTCGTTTGTGTGGGATGCTCTACCAGGTTCATTCCTAGATAATGCACTCAAAGGGCACTAAGCATAGAGTGTGAAAACTGAGTTTCCTTGAGAGCTGCTTGGAAGCCTGATGGTGTGTGAAGTTAGTGAGCCAAATGGAGTTGTTCTCCCACAAGAACCACTCGGCTGATCCTTCTTCAATATGCCCTTCACCAACATGCAGTGTTTCCTTGATTGAATTAGCTCTCACACCAATATTTGCGTCTAGAGCCTTTGCATTGAGGGCTATCTGAAAACGGCTGTGGCGCTGAAGTTGCCTGTGAATGTGGAGTTGGTGGCATGTGAAACGAGCATGTGGAGCATTCGTTTGTGTGGGATGCTCTACCAGGTTCATTCCTAGATCATGCACTCAAAGGGCACTAAGCATAGAGTGTGAAAACTGAGTTTCCTTGAGAGCTGCTTGGAAGCCTGATGGTGTGTGAAGTTAGTGAGCCAAATGGAGTTGTTCTCCCACAAGAACCACTCGGCTGATCCTTCTTCAATATGCCCTTCACCAACATGCAGTGTTTCCTTGATTGAATTAGCTCTCACACCAATATTTGCGTCTAGAGCCTTTGCATTGAGGGCTATCTGAAAACGGCTGTGGCGCTGAAGTTGCCTGTGAATGTGGAGTTGGTGGCATGTGAAACCCGCATGTGGAGCATTCGTTTGTGTGGGATGCTCTACCAGGTTCATTCCTAGATCATGCACTCAAAGGGCACTAAGCATAGAGTGTGAAAACTGAGTTTCCTTGAGAGCTGCTTGGAAGCCTGATGGTGTGTGAAGTTAGTGAGCCAAATGGAGTTGTTCTCCCACAAGAACCACTCGGCTGATCCTTCTTCATATGCCCTTCACCAACATGCAGTGTTTCCTTGATTGAATTAGCTCTCACACCAATATTTGCGTCTAGAGCCTTTGCATTGAGGGCTATCTGAAACGGCTGTGGCGCTGAAGTTGCCTGTGAATGTGGAGTTGGTGGCATGTGAAACCCGCATGTGGAGCATTCGTTTGTGTGGAATGCTCTACCAGGTTCATTCCTAGATAATGCACTCAAAAGGCACTAAGCATAGAGTGTGAAACCTGAGTTTCTTTGAGAGCTGCTTGGAAGCCTGATGGTGTGTGAAGTTAGTGAGCCAAATGGAGTTGTTCTCCCACAAGAACCACTCGGCTGATCCTTCTTCAATATGCCCTTCACCACCATGCAGTGTTTCCTTGATTGAATTAGCTCTCACACCAATATTTGCGTCTAGAGCCTTTGCATTGAGGGCTATCTGAAAATGGCTGTGGCGCTGAAGTTGCCTGTGAATGTGGAGTTGGTGGCATGTGAAACCCGCATGTGGAGCATTCGTTTGTGTGGGATGCTGACCAAGCTTCATTTCAGTCCTAGGCACACAAAGAGCACTAAGCATAGAGTGTGAAAACTGAGTTTCCTTGAGAGCTGCTTGGAAGCCTGATGGTGTGTGAAGTTAGTGAGCCAAATGGAGTTGTTCTCCCACAAGAACCACTCGGCTGATCCTTCTTCAATATGCCCTTCACCAACATGCAGTGTTTCCTTGATTGAATTAGCTCTCACACCAATATTTGCGTCTAGAGCCTTTGCATTGAGGGCTATCTGAAAACGGCTGTGGCGCTGAAGTTGCCTGTGAATGTGGAGTTGGTGGCATGTGAAACCCGCATGTGGAGCATTCGTTTGTGTGGGATGCTCTACCAGGTTCAGTCCTAGATCATGCACTCAAAGGGCACTAAGCATAGAGTGTGAAAACTGAGTTTCCTTGAGAGCTGCTTGGTAGCCTGATGGTGTGTGAAGTTAGTGAGCCAAATGGAGTTGTTCTCCCACAAGAACCACTCGGCTGATCCTTCTTCAATATGCCCTTCACCAACATGCAGTGTTTCCTTGATTGAATTAGCTCTCACACCAATATTTGCGTCTAGAGCCTTTGCATTGAGGGCTATCTGAAAACGGCTGTGGCGCTGAAGTTGCCTGTGAATGTGGAGTTGGTGGCATGTGAAACCCGCATGTGGAGCATTCGTTTGTGTGGGATGCTCTACCAGGTTCATTCCTAGATCATGCACTCAAAGGGCACTAAGCATAGAGTGTGAAAACTGAGTTTCCTTGAGAGCTGCTTGGAAGCCTGATGGTGTGTGAAGTTAGTGAGCCAAATGGAGTTGTTCTCCCACAAGAACCACTCAGCTGATCCTTCTTCAATATGCCCTTCACCAACATGCAGTGTTTCCTTGATTGAATTAGCTCTCACACCAATATTTGCGTCTAGAGCCTTTGCATTGAGGGCTATCTGAAAACGGCTGTGGCGCTGAAGTTGCCTGTGAATGTGGAGTTGGTGGCATGTGAAACCCGCATGTGGAGCATTCGTTTGTGTGGGATGCTCTACCAGGTTCATTCCTAGATCATGCACACAAAGGGCACTAAGCATAGAGTGTGAAAACTGAGTTTCCTTGAGAGCTGCTTGGAAGCCTGATGGTGTGTGAAGTTAGTGAGCCAAATGGAGTTGTTCTCCCACAAGAACCACTCGGCTGATCCTTCTTCAATATGCCCTTCACCAACATGCAGTGTTTCCTTGATTGAATTAGCTCTCACACCAATATTTGCGTCTAGAGCCTTTGCATTGAGGGCTATCTGAAAATGGCTGTGGCGCTGAAGTTGCCTGTGAATGTGGAGTTGGTGGCATGTGAAACCCGCATGTGGAGCATTCGTTTGTGTGGGATGCTCACCAAGCTTCATTTCAGTCCTAGGCACTCAAAGGGCACTAAGCATAGAGTGTGAAAACTGAGTTTCCTTGAGAGCTGCTTGGAAGCCTGATATTGTGTGAAGTTAGTGAGCCAAATGGAGTTGTTCTGCCACAAGAACCACTCGGCTGATCCTTCTTCAATATGCCCTTCACCAACATGCAGTGTTTCCTTGATTGAATTAGCTCTCACACCAATATTTGCGTCTAGAGCCTTTGCATTGAGGGCTATCTGAAAACGGCTGTGGTGCTGAAGTTGCCTGTGAATGTGGGGTTGGTGGCATGTGAAACCCGCTTGTGGAGCATTCGTTTGTGTGGGATGCTCTACCAGGTTCATTCCTAGATAATGCACTCAAAGGGCACTAAGCATAGAGTGTGAAAACTGAGTTTCCTCGAGAGCTGCTTGGAAGCCTGATGGTGTGTGAAGTTAGTGAGCCAAATGGAGTTGGTCTCCCACAAGAACCACTCGGCTGATTCTTCTTCAATATGCCCTTCACCAACATGCAGTGTTTCCTTGATTGAATTAGCTCTCACACCAATATTGGCGTCTAGAGCCTTTGCATTGAGGGCTATCTGAAAACGGCTGTGGCGCTGAAGTTGCCTGTGAATGTGGAGTTGGTGGCATGTGAAACCCGCATGTGGAGCATTCGTTTGTGTGGGATGCTCTACCAGGTTCATTCCTAGATAATGCACTCAAAGGGCACTAAGCATAGAGTGTGAAAACTGAGTTTCCTTGAGAGCTGCTTGGAAGCCTGATGGTGTATGAAGTTAGTGAGCCAAATGGAGTTGTTCTCCCACAAGAACCACTCGGCTGATCCTTCTTCAATATGCCCTTCACCAACATGCAGTGTTTCCTTGATTGAATTAGCTCTCACACCAATATTTGCGTCTAGAGCCTTTGCATTGAGGGCTATCTGAAAACGGCTGTGGCGCTGAAGTTGCCTGTGAATGTGGAGTTGGTGGCATGTGAAACCCGCATGTGGAGCATTCGTTTGTGTGGGATGCTGACCAAGCTTCATTTCAGTCCTAGGCACACAAAGAGCCCTAAGCATAGAGTGTGAAAACTGAGTTTCCTTGAGAGCTGCTTGGAAGCCTGATGGTGTGTGAAGTTAGTGAGCCAAATGGAGTTGTTCTCCCACAAGAACCACTCGGCTGATCCTTCTTCAATATGCCCTTCACCAGCATGCAGTGTTTCCTTGATTGAATTAGCTCTCACACCAATATTTGCGTCTAGAGCCTTTGCATTGAGGGCTATCTGAAAACGGCTGTGGCGCTGAAGTTGCCTGTGAATGTGGAGTTGGTGGCATGTGAAACCCGCATGTGGAGCATTCGTTTGTGTGGGATGCTCTACCAGGTTCATTCAAAGATAATGCACTCAAAGGGCACTAAGCATAGAGTGTGAAAACTGAGTTTGCTTGAGAGCTGCTTGAAAGCCTGATGGTGTGTGAAGTTAGTGAGCCAAATGGAGTTGTTCTCCCACAAGAACCACTCGGCTGATCCTTCTTCAATATGCCCTTCACCAACATGCAGTGTTTCCTTGATTGAATTAGCTCTCACACCAATATTTGCGTCTAGAGCCTTTGCATTGAGGGCTATCTGAAAACGGCTGTGGCGCTGAAGTTGCCTGTGAATGTGGAGTTGGTGGCATGTGAAACCCGCATGTGGAGCATTCGTTTGTGTGGGATGCTCTACCAGGTTCATTCCTAGATAATGCACTCAAAGGGCACTAAGCATAGAGTGTGAAAACTGAGTTTCCTTGAGAGCTGCTTGGAAGCCTGATGGTGTGTGAAGTTAGTGAGCCAAATGGAGTTGTTCTCCCACAAGAACCACTCGGCTGATCCTTCTTCAATATGCCCTTCACCAACATGCAGTGTTTCCTTGATTGAATTAGCTCTCACACCAATATTGGCGTCTAGAGCCTTTGCATTGAGGGCTATCTGAAAACGGCTGTGGCGCTGAAGTTGCCTGTGAATGTGGAGTTGGTGGCATGTGAAACCCGCATGTGGAGCATTCGTTTGTGTGGGATGCTCTACCAGGTTCATTCCTAGATAATGCACTCAAAGGGCACTAAGCATAGAGTGTGAAAACTGAGTTTCCTTGAGAGCTGCTTGGAAGCCTGATGGTGTGTGAAGTTAGTGAGCCAAATGGAGTTGTTCTCCCACAAGAACCACTCGGCTGATCCTTCTTCAATATGCCCTTCACCAACATGCAGTGTTTCCTTGATTGAATTAGCTCTCACACCAATATTTGCGTCTAGAGCCTTTGCATTGAGGGCTATCTGAAAACGGCTGTGGCGCTGAAGTTGCCTGTGAATGTGGAGTTGGTGGCATGTGAAACGAGCATGTGGAGCATTCGTTTGTGTGGGATGCTCTACCAGGTTCATTCCTAGATCATGCACTCAAAGGGCACTAAGCATAGAGTGTGAAAACTGAGTTTCCTTGAGAGCTGCTTGGAAGCCTGATGGTGTGTGAAGTTAGTGAGCCAAATGGAGTTGTTCTCCCACAAGAACCACTCGGCTGATCCTTCTTCAATATGCCCTTCACCAACATGCAGTGTTTCCTTGATTGAATTAGCTCTCACACCAATATTTGCGTCTAGAGCCTTTGCATTGAGGGCTATCTGAAAACGGCTGTGGCGCTGAAGTTGCCTGTGAATGTGGAGTTGGTGGCATGTGAAACGAGCATGTGGAGCATTCGTTTGTGTGGGATGCTCTACCAGGTTCATTCCTAGATCATGCACTCAAAGGGCACTAAGCATAGAGTGTGAAAACTGAGTTTCCTTGAGAGCTGCTTGGAAGCCTGATGGTGTGTGAAGTTAGTGAGCCAAATGGAGTTGTTCTCCCACAAGAACCACTCGGCTGATCCTTCTTCAATATGCCCTTCACCAACATGCAGTGTTTCCTTGATTGAATTAGCTCTCACACCAATATTTGCGTCTAGAGCCTTTGCATTGAGGGCTATCTGAAAACGGCTGTGGCGCTGAAGTTGCCTGTGAATGTGGAGTTGGTGGCATGTGAAACCCGCATGTGGAGCATTCGTTTGTGTGGGATGCTGACCAAGGTTCATTTCAGTCCTAGGCACACAACGAGCACTAAGCATAGAGTGTGAAAACTGAGTTTCCTTGAGAGCTGCTTGGAAGCCTGATGGTGTGTGAAGTTAGTGAGCCAAATGGAGTTGGTCTCCCACAAGAACCACTCGGCTGATTCTTCTTCAATATGCCCTTCACCAACATGCAG
>NW_026701394.1:0-25381 GCF_030435755.1 Ochotona princeps | reverse complement strand
TCAGCATCCCACACAAACGAATGCTCCACATGCGGGTTTCACATGCCACCAACTCCACATTCACAGGCAACTTCAGCGCCACAGCCGTTTTCAGATAGCCCTCAATGCAAAGGCTCTAGACGCAAATATTGGTGTGAGAGCTAATTCAATCAAGGAAACACTGCATGTTGGTGAAGGGCATATTGAAGAAGGATCAGCCGAGTGGTTCTTGTGGGAGAACAACTCCATTTGGCTCACTAACTTCACACACCATCAGGCTTCCAAGCAGCTCTCAAGGAAACTCAGTTTTCACACTCTATGCTTAGTGCCCTTTGAGTGCATTATCTAGGAATGAACCTGGTAGAGCATCCCACACAAACGAATGCTCCACATGCGGGTTTCACATGCCACCAACTCCACATTCACAGGCAACTTCAGCGCCACAGCCGTTTTCAGATAGCCCTCAATGCAAAGGCTCTAGACACAAATATTGGTGTGAGAGCTAATTCAATCAAGGAAACACTGCATGTTGGTGAAGGGCATATTGAAGAAGGATCAGCCGAGTGGTTCTTGTGGGAGAACAACTCCATTTGGCTCACTACACACACCATCAGGCTTCCAAGCAGCTCTCAAGGAAACTCAGTTTTCACACTCTATGCTTAGTGCCCTTTGAGTGCATTATCTAGGAATGAACCTGGTAGAGCATCCCACACAAACGAATGCTCCACATGCGGGTTTCACATGCCACCAACTCCACATTCACAGGCAACTTCAGCGCCACAGCCGTTTTCAGATAGCCCTCAATGCAAAGGCTCTAGACGCAAATATTGGTGTGAGAGCTAATTCAATCAAGGAAACACCTCATGTTGGTGAAGGGCATATTGAAGAAGGATCAGCCGAGTGGTTCTTGTGGGAGAACAACTCCATTTGGCTCACTAACTTCACACACCATCAGGCTTCCAGGCAGCTCTCAAGGAAACTCAGTTTTCACACTCTATGCATAGTGCTCTATGTGTGCCTAGGACTGAAATGAAGCTTGGTCAGCATCCCACACAAACGAATGCTCCACATGCGGGTTTCACATGCCACCAACTCCACATTCACAGGCAACTTCAGCGCCACAGCCGTTTCAGATAGCCCTCAATGCAAAGGCTCTAGACGCAAATATTGGTGTGAGAGCTAATTCAATCAAGGAAACACTGCATGTTGGTGAAGGGCATATTGAAGAAGGATCAGCCGAGTGGTTCTTGTGGGAGAACAACTCCATTTGGCTCACTAACTTCACACACCATCAGGCTTCCAAGCAGCTCTCAAGGAAACTCAGTTTTCACACTCTATGCTTAGTGCCCTTTGAGTGCATTATCTAGGAATGAACCTGTTAGAGCATCCCACACAAACGAATGCTCCACATGCGGGTTTCACATGCCACCAACTCCACATTCACAGGCAACTTCAGCGCCACAGCCGTTTTCAGATAGCCCTCAATGCAAAGGCTCTAGACGCAAATATTGGTGTGAGAGCTAATTCAATCAAGGAAACTCTACATGTTGGTGAAGGGCATATTGAAGAAGGATCAGCCGAATGGCTCTTGTGGGAGAACAACTCCATTTGGCTCACTAACTTCACACACCATCAGGCTTCCAAGCAGCTCTCAAGGAAACTCAGTTTTCACACTCTATGTTTAGTGCCCTTTGAATGCATTATCTAGGAATGAACCTGGTAGAGCATCCCACACAAACGAATGTTCCACATGCGGGTTTCACATGCCACCAACTCCACATTCACAGGCAACTTCAGCGCCACAGCCGTTTTCAGATAGCCCTCAATGCAAAGGCTCTAGACGCAAATATTGGTGTGAGAGCTAATTCAATCAAGGAAACACTGCATGTTGGTGAAGGGCATATTGAAGAAGGATCAGCCGAGTGGTTCTTGTGGGAGAACAACTCCATTTGGCTCACTAACTTCACACACCATCAGACTTCCAAGCAGCTCTCAAGGAAACTCAGTTTTCACACTCTATGCTTAGTGCCCTTTGAGTGCATTATCTAGGAATGAACCTGGTAGAGCATCCCACACAAACGAATGCTCCACATGCGGGTTTCACATGCCACCAACTCCACATTCAAAGGCAACTTCAGCGCCACAGCCGTTTTCAGATAGCCCTCAATGCAAAGGCTCTAGACGCAAATATTGGTGTGAGAGCTAATTCAATCAAGGAAACACTGCATGTTGGTGAAGGGCATATTGAAGAAGGATCAGCCGAGTGGTTCTTGTGGGAGAACAACTCCATTTGGCTCACTAACTTCACACACCATCAGGCTTCCAAGCAGCTCTCAAGGAAACTCAGTTTTCACACTCTATGCTTAGTGCCCTTTGTATGGCTAGGACTGAAATGAACCTGGTAGAGCATCCCACACAAACGAATGTTCCACATGCGGGTTTCACATGCCACCAACTCCACATTCACAGGCAACTTCAGCGCCACAGCCGTTTTCAGATAGCCCTCAATGCAAAGGCTCTGGACGCAAATATTGGTGTGAGAGCTAATTCAATCAAGGAAACACTGCATGTTGGTGAAGGGCATATTGAAGAAGGATCAGCCGAGTGGTTCTTGTGGGAGAACAACTCCATTTGGCTCACTAACTTCACACACCATCAGGCTTCCAAGCAGCTGTCAAGGAAACTCAGTTTTCACACTCTATGCTTAGTGCCCTTTGAGTGCATTATCTAGGAATGAACCTGTTAGAGCATCCCACACAAACGAATGCTCCACATGCGGGTTTCACATGCCACCAACTCCACATTCACAGGCAACTTCAGCGCCACAGCCGTTTTCAGATAGCCCTCAATGCAAAGGCTCTAGACACAAATATTGGTGTGAGAGCTAATTCAATCAAGGAAACACTGCATGTTGGTGAAGGGCATATTGAAGAAGGATCAGCCAAGTGGTTCTTGTGGGAGAACTACTCCATTTGGCTCACTAACTTCACACACCATCAGGCTTCCAAGCAGCTCTCAAGGAAACTCAGTTTTCACACTCTATGCTTAGTGCCCTTTGAGTGCATTATCTAGGAATGAACCTGGTAGAGCATCCCACACAAACGAATGCTCCACATGCGGGTTTCACATGCCACCAACTCCACATTCACAGGCAACTTCAGCGCCACAGCCGTTTTCAGATAGCCCTCAATGCAAAGGCTCTAGACGCAAATATTGGTGTGAGAGCTAATTCAATCAAGGAAACACTGCATGTTGGTGAAGGGCATATTGAAGAAGGATCAGCCGAGTGGTTCTTGTGGGAGAACAACTCCATTTGGCTCACTAACTTCACACACCATCAGGCTTCCAAGCAGCTCTCAAGGAAACTCAGTTTTCACACTCTATGTTTAGTGCCCTTTGAATGCATTATCTAGGAATGAACCTGGTAGAGCATCCCACACAAACGAATGTTCCACATGCGGGTTTCACATGCCACCAACTCCACATTCACAGGCAACTTCAGCGCCACAGCCGTTTTCAGATAGCCCTCAATGCAAAGGCTCTAGACACAAATATTGGTGTGAGAGCTAATTCAATCAAGGAAACACTGCATGTTGGTGAAGGGCATATTGAAGAAGGATCAGCCAAGTGGTTCTTGTGGGAGAACTACTCCATTTGGCTCACTAACTTCACACACCATCAGGCTTCCAAGCAGCTCTCAAGGAAACTCAGTTTTCACACTCTATGCTTAGTGCCCTTTGAGTGCATTATCTAGGAATGAACCTGGTAGAGCATCCCACACAAACGAATGCTCCACATGCGGGTTTCACATGCCACCAACTCCACATTCACAGGCAACTTCAGCGCCACAGCCGTTTTCAGATAGCCCTCAATGCAAAGGCTCTAGACGCAAATATTGGTGTGAGAGCTAATTCAATCAAGGAAACACTGCATGTTGGTGAAGGGCATATTGAAGAAGGATCAGCCGAATGGCTCTTGTGGGAGAACAACTCCATTTGGCTCACTAACTTCACACACCATCAGGCTTCCAAGCAGCTCTCAAGGAAACTCAGTTTTCACACTCTATGCTTAGTGCCCTTTGAGTGCATTATCTAGGAATGAACCTGGTAGAGCATCCCACACAAACGAATGCTCCACATGCGGGTTTCACATGCCACCAACTCCACATTCACAGGCAACTTCAGCGCCACAGCCGTTTTCAGATAGCCCTCAATGCAAAGGCTCTAGACGCAAATATTGGTGTGAGAGCTAATTCAATCAAGGAAACACTGCATGTTGGTGAAGGGCATATTGAAGAAGGATCAGCCGAGTGGTTCTTGTGGGAGAACAACTCCATTTGGCTCACTAACTTCACACACCATCAGGCTTCCAAGCAGCTCTCAAGGAAACTCAGTTTTCACACTCTATGCTTAGTGCCCTTTGAGTGCATTATCTAGGAATGAACCTGGTAGAGCATCCCACACAAACGAATGCTCCACATGCGGGTTTCACATGCCACCAACTCCACATTCAAAGGCAACTTCAGCGCCACAGCCGTTTTCAGATAGCCCTCAATGCAAAGGCTCTAGACGCAAATATTGGTGTGAGAGCTAATTCAATCAAGGAAACACTGCATGTTGGTGAAGGGCATATTGAAGAAGGATCAGCCGAGTGGTTCTTGTGGGAGAACAACTCCATTTGGCTCACTACACACACCATCAGGCTTCCAAGCAGCTCTCAAGGAAACTCAGTTTTCACACTCTATGCTTAGTGCCCTTTGAGTGCCTAGGACTGAAATGAAGCTTGGTCAGCATCCCACACAAACGAATGCTCCACATGCGGGTTTCACATGCCACCAACTCCACATTCACAGGCAACTTCAGCGCCACAGCCGTTTTCAGATAGCCCTCAATGCAAAGGCTCTAGACGCAAATATTGGTGTGAGAGCTAATTCAATCAAGGAAACACTGCATGTTGGTGAAGGGCATATTGAAGAAGGATCAGCCGAGTGGTTCTTGTGGGAGAACAACTCCATTTGGCTCACTAACTTCACACATCATCAGGCTTCCAAGCAGCTCTCAAGGAAACTCAGTTTTCACACTCTATGCTCAGTGCCCTTTGAGTGCATTATCTAGGAATGAACCTGTTAGAGCATCCCACACAAACGAATGTTCCACATGCGGGTTTCACATGCCACCAACTCCACATTCACAGGCAACTTCAGCGCCACAGCCGTTTTCTGATAGCCCTCAATGCAAAGGCTCTAGACGCAAATATTGGTGTGAGAGCTAATTCAATCAAGGAAACACTGCATGTTGGTGAAGGGCATATTGAAGAAGGATCAGCCGAATGGCTCTTGTGGGAGAACAACTCCATTTGGCTCACTAACTTCACACACCATCAGGCTTCCAAGCAGCTCTCAAGGAAACTCAGTTTTCACACTCTATGTTTAGTGCCCTTTGAATGCATTATCTAGGAATGAACCTGGTAGAGCATCCCACACAAACGAATGTTCCACATGCGGGTTTCACATGCCACCAACTCCACATTCACAGGCAACTTCAGCGCCACAGCCGTTTTCAGATAGCCCTCAATGCAAAGGCTCTAGACGCAAATATTGGTGTGAGAGCTAATTCAATCAAGGAAACACTGCATGTTGGTGAAGGGCATATTGAAGAAGGATCAGCCGAGTGGTTCTTGTGGGAGAACAACTCCATTTGGCTCACTAACTTCACACACCATCAGGCTTCCAAGCAGCTCTCAAGGAAACTCAGTTTTCACACTCTATGCTTAGTGCTCTATGTGTGCCTAGGACTGAAATGAAGCTTGGTCAGCATCCCACACAAACGAATGCTCCACATGCGGGTTTCACATGCCACCAACTCCACATTCTCAGGCAACTTCAGCGCCACAGCCGTTTTCAGATAGCCCTCAATGCAAAGGCTCTAGACGCAAATATTGGTGTGAGAGCTAATTCAATCAAGGAAACACTGCATGTTGGTGAAGGGCATATTGAATAAGGATCAGCCAAGTGTTTCTTGTTAGAGAACAACTCCATTTGGCTCACTAACTTCACACACCATCAGGCTTCCAAGCAGCTCTCAAGGAAACTCAGTTTTCACACTCTATGCTTAGTGCCCTTTGAGTGCATTATCTAGGAATGAACCTGTTAGAGCATCCCACAAAAACGAATGTTCCACATGCGGGTTTCACATGCCACCAACTCCACATTCACAGGCAACTTCAGCGCCACAGCCGTTTTCAGATAGCCCTCAATGCAAATGCTCTAGACGCAAATATTGGTGTGAGAACTAATTCAATCAAGGAAACACTGCATGTTGGTGAAGGGCATATTGAAGAAGGATCAGCCGAGTGGTTCTTGTGGGAGAACAACTCCATTTGGCTCACTACACACACCATCAGGCTTCCAAGCAGCTCTCAAGGAAACTCAGTTTTCACACTCTATGCTTAGTGCCCTTTGAGTGCCTAGGACTGAAATGAAGCTTGGTCAGCATCCCACACAAACGAATGCTCCACATGCGGGTTTCACATGCCACCAACTCCACATTCACAGGCAACTTCAGCGCCACAGCCATTTTCAGATAGCCCTCAATGCAAAGGCTCTAGACGCAAATATTGGTGTGAGAGCTAATTCAATCAAGGAAACACTGCATGTTGGTGAAGGGCATATTGAAGAAGGATCAGCCAAGTGGTTCTTGTGGGAGAACAACTCCATTTGGCTAACTAACTTCACACACCATCAGGCTTCCAAGCAGCTCTCAAGGAAACTCAGTTTTCACACTCTATGCTCAGTGCCCTTTGAGTGCATTTTCTAGGAATGAACCTGGTAGAGCATCCCACACAAACGAATGCTCCACATGCGGGTTTCACAGGCCACCAACTCCACATTCACAGGCAACTTCAGCGCCACAGCCGTTTTCAGATAGCCCTCAATGCAAAGGCTCTAGACGCAAATATTGGTGTGAGAGCTAATTCAATCAAGGAAACACTGCATGTTGGTGAAGGGCATATTGAAGAAGGATCAGCCGAGTGGTTCTTGTGGGAGAACAACTCCATTTGGCTCACTAACTTCACACACCATCAGGCTTCCAAGCAGCTCTCAAGGAAATTCAGTTTTCACACTCTATGCTTAGTGCCCTTTGAGTGCATTATCTAGGAATGAACCTGGTAGAGCATCCCACACAAACGAATGTTCCACATGCGGGTTTCACATGCCACCAACTCCACATTCACAGGCAACTTCAGCGCCACAGCTGTTTTCAGATAGCCCTCAATGCAAAGGCTCTAGACGCAAATATTGGTGTGAGAGCTAATTCAATCAAGGAAACACTGCATGTTGGTGAAGGGCATATTGAAGAAGGATCAGCCGAGTGGTTCTTGTGGGAGAACAACTCCATTTGGCTCACTAACGTCACACACCATCAGACTTCCAAGCAGCTCTCAAGGAAACTCAGTTTTCACACTCTATGCTTAGTGCCCTTTGAGTGCATTATCTAGGAATGAAGATGGTAGAGCATCCCACACAAACGAATGCTCCACATGCGGGTTTCACATGCCACCAACTCCACATTCACAGGCAACTTCAGCGCCACAGCCGTTTTCAGATAGCCCTCAATGCAAAGGCTCTAGACGCAAATATTGGTGTGAGAGCTAATTCAATCAAGGAAACACTGCATGTTGGTGAAGGGCATATTGAAGAAGGATCAGCCAAGTGGTTCTTGTGGGAGAACTACTCCATTTGGCTCACTAACTTCACACACCATCAGGCTTCCAAGCAGCTCTCAAGGAAACTCAGTTTTCACACTCTATGCTTAGTGCCCTTTGAGTGCATTATCTAGGAATGAGGATGGTAGAGCATCCCACACAAACGAATGCTCCACATGCGGGTTTCACATGCCACCAACTCCACATTCACAGGCAACTTCAGCGCCACAGCCGTTTTCAGATAGCCCTCAATGCAAAGGCTCTAGACGCAAATATTGGTGTGAGAGCTAATTCAATCAAGGAAACACTGCATGTTGGTGAAGGGCATATTGAAGAAGGATCAGCCGAGTGGTTCTTGTGGGAGAACAACTCCATTTGGCTCACTAACTTCACACATCATCAGGCTTCCAAGCAGCTCTCAAGGAAACTCAATTTTCACACTCTATGCTTAGTGCCCTTTGAGTGCATTATCTAGGAATGAACCTGGTAGAGCATCCCACACAAATGAATGCTCCACATGCGGGTTTCACATGCCACCAACTCCACATTCACAGGCAACTTCAGCGCCACAGCCGTTTTCAGTTAGCCCTCAATGCAAAGGCTCTAGACGCAAATATTGGTGTGAGAGCTAATTCAATCAAGGAAACACTGCATGTTGGTGAAGGGCATATTGAAGAAGGATCAGCCGAGTGGTTCTTGTGGGAGAACAACTCCATTTGGCTCACTAACTTCACACACCATCAGGCTTCCAAGCAGCTCTCAAGGAAACTCAGTTTTCACACTCTATGCTTAGTGCCCTTTGAGTGCATTATCTAGGAATGAACCTGTTAGAGCATCCCACACAAACGAATGCTCCACATGCGGGTTTCACATGCCACCAACTCCACATTCACAGGCAACTTCAGCGCCACAGCCGTTTTCAGATAGCCCTCAATGCAAAGGCTCTAGACGCAAATATTGGTGTGAGAACTAATTCAATCAAGGAAACACTGCATGTTGGTGAAGGGCATATTGAAGAAGGATCAGCCGAGTGGTTCTTGTGGGAGAACAACTCCATTTGGCTCACTAACTTCACACACCATCAGGCTTCCTAGCAGCTCTCAAGGAAACTCAGTTTTCACACTCTATGCTTAGTGCCCTTTGAGTGCATTATCTAGGAATGAACCTGGTAGAGCATCCCACACAAACGAATGCTCCACATGCGGGTTTCACATGCCACCAACTCCACATTCACAGGCAACTTCAGCGCCACAGCCGTTTTCAGAAGGCCTCAATGCAAAGGCTCTAGACACAAATATTGGTGTGAGAGCTAATTCAATCAAGGAAACACTGCATGTTGGTGAAGGGCATATTGAAGAAGGATCAGCCGAGTGGTTCTTGTGGGAGAACAACTCCATTTGGCTCACTAACTTCACACACCATCAGGCTTCCAAGCAGCTCTCAAGGAAACTCAGTTTTCACACTCTATGCTTAGTGCCCTTTGAGTGCATTATCTAGGAATGAACCTGGTAGAGCATCCCACACAAACGAATGCTCCACATGCGGGTTTCACATGCCACCAACTCCACATTCAAAGGCAACTTCAGCGCCACAGCCGTTTTCAGATAGCCCTCAATGCAAAGGCTCTAGACGCAAATATTGGTGTGAGAGCTAATTCAATCAAGGAAACACCTCATGTTGGTCAAGGGCATATTGAAGAAGGATCAGCCGAGTGGTTCTTGTGGGAGAACAACTCCATTTGGCTCACTAACTTCACACACCATCAGGCTTCCAAGCAGCTCTCAAGGAAACTCAGTTTTCACACTCTATGCTTAGTGCTCTATGTGCGCCTAGGACTGAAATGAAGCTTGGTCAGCATCCCACACAAACGAATGCTCCACATGCGGGTTTCACATGCCACCAACTCCACATTCACAGGCAACTTCAGCGCCACAGCCGTTTTCAGATAGCCCTCAATGCAAAGGCTCTAGACGCAAATATTGGTGTGAGAGCTAATTCAATCAAGGAAACACTGCATGTTGGTGAAGGGCATATTGAAGAAGGATCAGCCGAGTGGTTCTTGTGGGAGAACAACTCCATTTGGCTCACTAACTTCACACACCATCAGGCTTCCAAGCAGCTCTCAAGGAAACTCAGTTTTCACACTCTATGCTTAGTGCCCTTTGAGTGCATTATCTAGGAATGAACCTGGTAGAGCATCCCACACAAACGAATGCTCCACATGCGGGTTTCACATGCCACCAACTCCACATTCACAGGCAACTTCAGCGCCACAGCCGTTTTCAGATAGCCCTCAATGCAAAGGCTCTAGACACAAATATTGGTGTGAGAGCTAATTCAATCAAGGAAACACTGCATGTTGGTGAAGGGCATATTGAAGAAGGATCAGCCGAGTGGTTCTTGTGGGAGAACAACTCCATTTGGCTCACTACACACACCATCAGGCTTCCAAGCAGCTCTCAAGGAAACTCAGTTTTCACACTCTATGCTTAGTGCCCTTTGAGTGCATTATCTAGGAATGAACCTGGTAGAGCATCCCACACAAACGAATGCTCCACATGCGGGTTTCACATGCCACCAACTCCACATTCACAGGCAACTTCAGCGCCACAGCCGTTTTCAGATAGCCCTCAATGCAAAGGCTCTAGACGCAAATATTGGTGTGAGAGCTAATTCAATCAAGGAAACACCTCATGTTGGTGAAGGGCATATTGAAGAAGGATCAGCCGAGTGGTTCTTGTGGGAGAACAACTCCATTTGGCTCACTAACTTCACACACCATCAGGCTTCCAGGCAGCTCTCAAGGAAACTCAGTTTTCACACTCTATGCATAGTGCTCTATGTGTGCCTAGGACTGAAATGAAGCTTGGTCAGCATCCCACACAAACGAATGCTCCACATGCGGGTTTCACATGCCACCAACTCCACATTCACAGGCAACTTCAGCGCCACAGCCGTTTTCAGATAGCCCTCAATGCAAAGGCTCTAGACGCAAATATTGGTGTGAGAGCTAATTCAATCAAGGAAACACTGCATGTTGGTGAAGGGCATATTGAAGAAGGATCAGCCGAGTGGTTCTTGTGGGAGAACAACTCCATTTGGCTCACTAACTTCACACACCATCAGGCTTCCAAGCAGCTCTCAAGGAAACTCAGTTTTCACACTCTATGCTTAGTGCCCTTTGAGTGCATTATCTAGGAATGAACCTGTTAGAGCATCCCACACAAACGAATGCTCCACATGCGGGTTTCACATGCCACCAACTCCACATTCACAGGCAACTTCAGCGCCACAGCCGTTTTCAGATAGCCCTCAATGCAAAGGCTCTAGACGCAAATATTGGTGTGAGAGCTAATTCAATCAAGGAAACTCTACATGTTGGTGAAGGGCATATTGAAGAAGGATCAGCCGAATGGCTCTTGTGGGAGAACAACTCCATTTGGCTCACTAACTTCACACACCATCAGGCTTCCAAGCAGCTCTCAAGGAAACTCAGTTTTCACACTCTATGTTTAGTGCCCTTTGAATGCATTATCTAGGAATGAACCTGGTAGAGCATCCCACACAAACGAATGTTCCACATGCGGGTTTCACATGCCACCAACTCCACATTCACAGGCAACTTCAGCGCCACAGCCGTTTTCAGATAGCCCTCAATGCAAAGGCTCTAGACGCAAATATTGGTGTGAGAGCTAATTCAATCAAGGAAACACTGCATGTTGGTGAAGGGCATATTGAAGAAGGATCAGCCGAGTGGTTCTTGTGGGAGAACAACTCCATTTGGCTCACTAACTTCACACACCATCAGACTTCCAAGCAGCTCTCAAGGAAACTCAGTTTTCACACTCTATGCTTAGTGCCCTTTGAGTGCATTATCTAGGAATGAACCTGGTAGAGCATCCCACACAAACGAATGCTCCACATGCGGGTTTCACATGCCACCAACTCCACATTCAAAGGCAACTTCAGCGCCACAGCCGTTTTCAGATAGCCCTCAATGCAAAGGCTCTAGACGCAAATATTGGTGTGAGAGCTAATTCAATCAAGGAAACACTGCATGTTGGTGAAGGGCATATTGAAGAAGGATCAGCCGAGTGGTTCTTGTGGGAGAACAACTCCATTTGGCTCACTAACTTCACACACCATCAGGCTTCCAAGCAGCTCTCAAGGAAACTCAGTTTTCACACTCTATGCTTAGTGCCCTTTGTATGGCTAGGACTGAAATGAACCTGGTAGAGCATCCCACACAAACGAATGCTCCACATGCGGGTTTCACATGCCACCAACTCCACATTCACAGGCAACTTCAGCGCCACAGCCGTTTTCAGATAGCCCTCAATGCAAAGGCTCTGGACGCAAATATTGGTGTGAGAGCTAATTCAATCAAGGAAACACTGCATGTTGGTGAAGGGCATATTGAAGAAGGATCAGCCGAGTGGTTCTTGTGGGAGAACAACTCCATTTGGCTCACTAACTTCACACACCATCAGGCTTCCAAGCAGCTGTCAAGGAAACTCAGTTTTCACACTCTATGCTTAGTGCCCTTTGAGTGCATTATCTAGGAATGAACCTGTTAGAGCATCCCACACAAACGAATGCTCCACATGCGGGTTTCACATGCCACCAACTCCACATTCACAGGCAACTTCAGCGCCACAGCCGTTTTCAGATAGCCCTCAATGCAAAGGCTCTAGAGGCAAATATTGGTGTGAGAGCTAATTCAATCAAGGAAACACTGCATGTTGGTGAAGGGCATATTGAAGAAGGATCAGCCGAATGGCTCTTGTGGGAGAACAACTCTATTTGGCTCACTAACTTCACACACCATCAGGCTTCCAAGCAGCTCTCAAGGAAACTCAGTTTTCACACTCTATGTTTAGTGCCCTTTGAATGCATTATCTAGGAATGAACCTGGTAGAGCATCCCACACAAACGAATGTTCCACATGCGGGTTTCACATGCCACCAACTCCACATTCACAGGCAACTTCAGCGCCACAGCCGTTTTCAGATAGCCCTCAATGCAAAGGCTCTAGACGCAAATATTGGTGTGAGAGCTAATTCAATCAAGGAAACACTGCATGTTGGTGAAGGGCATATTGAAGAAGGATCAGCCGAGTGGTTCTTGTGGGAGAACAACTCCATTTGGCTCACTAACTTCACACACCATCAGGCTTCCAAGCAGCTCTCAAGGAAACTCAGTTTTCACACTCTATGTTTAGTGCCCTTTGAATGCATTATCTAGGAATGAACCTGGTAGAGCATCCCACACAAACGAATGTTCCACATGCGGGTTTCACATGCCACCAACTCCACATTCACAGGCAACTTCAGCGCCACAGCCGTTTTCAGATAGCCCTCAATGCAAAGGCTCTAGACACAAATATTGGTGTGAGAGCTAATTCAATCAAGGAAACACTGCATGTTGGTGAAGGGCATATTGAAGAAGGATCAGCCAAGTGGTTCTTGTGGGAGAACTACTCCATTTGGCTCACTAACTTCACACACCATCAGGCTTCCAAGCAGCTCTCAAGGAAACTCAGTTTTCACACTCTATGCTTAGTGCCCTTTGAGTGCATTATCTAGGAATGAACCTGGTAGAGCATCCCACACAAACGAATGCTCCACATGCGGGTTTCACATGCCACCAACTCCACATTCACAGGCAACTTCAGCGCCACAGCCGTTTTCAGATAGCCCTCAATGCAAAGGCTCTAGACGCAAATATTGGTGTGAGAGCTAATTCAATCAAGGAAACACTGCATGTTGGTGAAGGGCATATTGAAGAAGGATCAGCCGAATGGCTCTTGTGGGAGAACAACTCCATTTGGCTCACTAACTTCACACACCATCAGGCTTCCAAGCAGCTCTCAAGGAAACTCAGTTTTCACACTCTATGCTTAGTGCCCTTTGAGTGCATTATCTAGGAATGAACCTGGTAGAGCATCCCACACAAACGAATGCTCCACATGCGGGTTTCACATGCCACCAACTCCACATTCACAGGCAACTTCAGCGCCACAGCCGTTTTCAGATAGCCCTCAATGCAAAGGCTCTAGACGCAAATATTGGTGTGAGAGCTAATTCAATCAAGGAAACACTGCATGTTGGTGAAGGGCATATTGAAGAAGGATCAGCCGAGTGGTTCTTGTGGGAGAACAACTCCATTTGGCTCACTAACTTCACACACCATCAGGCTTCCAAGCAGCTCTCAAGGAAACTCAGTTTTCACACTCTATGCTTAGTGCCCTTTGAGTGCATTATCTAGGAATGAACCTGGTAGAGCATCCCACACAAACGAATGCTCCACATGCGGGTTTCACATGCCACCAACTCCACATTCAAAGGCAACTTCAGCGCCACAGCCGTTTTCAGATAGCCCTCAATGCAAAGGCTCTAGACGCAAATATTGGTGTGAGAGCTAATTCAATCAAGGAAACACTGCATGTTGGTGAAGGGCATATTGAAGAAGGATCAGCCGAGTGGTTCTTGTGGGAGAACAACTCCATTTGGCTCACTACACACACCATCAGGCTTCCAAGCAGCTCTCAAGGAAACTCAGTTTTCACACTCTATGCTTAGTGCCCTTTGAGTGCCTAGGACTGAAATGAAGCTTGGTCAGCATCCCACACAAACGAATGCTCCACATGCGGGTTTCACATGCCACCAACTCCACATTCACAGGCAACTTCAGCGCCACAGCCGTTTTCAGATAGCCCTCAATGCAAAGGCTCTAGACGCAAATATTGGTGTGAGAGCTAATTCAATCAAGGAAACACTGCATGTTGGTGAAGGGCATATTGAAGAAGGATCAGCCGAGTGGTTCTTGTGGGAGAACAACTCCATTTGGCTCACTAACTTCACACATCATCAGGCTTCCAAGCAGCTCTCAAGGAAACTCAGTTTTCACACTCTATGCTCAGTGCCCTTTGAGTGCATTATCTAGGAATGAACCTGTTAGAGCATCCCACACAAACGAATGTTCCACATGCGGGTTTCACATGCCACCAACTCCACATTCACAGGCAACTTCAGCGCCACAGCCGTTTTCTGATAGCCCTCAATGCAAAGGCTCTAGACGCAAATATTGGTGTGAGAGCTAATTCAATCAAGGAAACACTGCATGTTGGTGAAGGGCATATTGAAGAAGGATCAGCCGAATGGCTCTTGTGGGAGAACAACTCCATTTGGCTCACTAACTTCACACACCATCAGGCTTCCAAGCAGCTCTCAAGGAAACTCAGTTTTCACACTCTATGTTTAGTGCCCTTTGAATGCATTATCTAGGAATGAACCTGGTAGAGCATCCCACACAAACGAATGTTCCACATGCGGGTTTCACATGCCACCAACTCCACATTCACAGGCAACTTCAGCGCCACAGCCGTTTTCAGATAGCCCTCAATGCAAAGGCTCTAGACGCAAATATTGGTGTGAGAGCTAATTCAATCAAGGAAACACTGCATGTTGGTGAAGGGCATATTGAAGAAGGATCAGCCGAGTGGTTCTTGTGGGAGAACAACTCCATTTGGCTCACTAACTTCACACACCATCAGGCTTCCAAGCAGCTCTCAAGGAAACTCAGTTTTCACACTCTATGCTTAGTGCTCTATGTGTGCCTAGGACTGAAATGAAGCTTGGTCAGCATCCCACACAAACGAATGCTCCACATGCGGGTTTCACATGCCACCAACTCCACATTCTCAGGCAACTTCAGCGCCACAGCCGTTTTCAGATAGCCCTCAATGCAAAGGCTCTAGACGCAAATATTGGTGTGAGAGCTAATTCAATCAAGGAAACACTGCATGTTGGTGAAGGGCATATTGAATAAGGATCAGCCAAGTGTTTCTTGTTAGAGAACAACTCCATTTGGCTCACTAACTTCACACACCATCAGGCTTCCAAGCAGCTCTCAAGGAAACTCAGTTTTCACACTCTATGCTTAGTGCCCTTTGAGTGCATTATCTAGGAATGAACCTGTTAGAGCATCCCACAAAAACGAATGTTCCACATGCGGGTTTCACATGCCACCAACTCCACATTCACAGGCAACTTCAGCGCCACAGCCGTTTTCAGATAGCCCTCAATGCAAATGCTCTAGACGCAAATATTGGTGTGAGAACTAATTCAATCAAGGAAACACTGCATGTTGGTGAAGGGCATATTGAAGAAGGATCAGCCGAGTGGTTCTTGTGGGAGAACAACTCCATTTGGCTCACTACACACACCATCAGGCTTCCAAGCAGCTCTCAAGGAAACTCAGTTTTCACACTCTATGCTTAGTGCCCTTTGAGTGCCTAGGACTGAAATGAAGCTTGGTCAGCATCCCACACAAACGAATGCTCCACATGCGGGTTTCACATGCCACCAACTCCACATTCACAGGCAACTTCAGCGCCACAGCCATTTTCAGATAGCCCTCAATGCAAAGGCTCTAGACGCAAATATTGGTGTGAGAGCTAATTCAATCAAGGAAACACTGCATGTTGGTGAAGGGCATATTGAAGAAGGATCAGCCAAGTGGTTCTTGTGGGAGAACAACTCCATTTGGCTAACTAACTTCACACACCATCAGGCTTCCAAGCAGCTCTCAAGGAAACTCAGTTTTCACACTCTATGCTCAGTGCCCTTTGAGTGCATTTTCTAGGAATGAACCTGGTAGAGCATCCCACACAAACGAATGCTCCACATGCGGGTTTCACAGGCCACCAACTCCACATTCACAGGCAACTTCAGCGCCACAGCCGTTTTCAGATAGCCCTCAATGCAAAGGCTCTAGACGCAAATATTGGTGTGAGAGCTAATTCAATCAAGGAAACACTGCATGTTGGTGAAGGGCATATTGAAGAAGGATCAGCCGAGTGGTTCTTGTGGGAGAACAACTCCATTTGGCTCACTAACTTCACACACCATCAGGCTTCCAAGCAGCTCTCAAGGAAACTCAGTTTTCACACTCTATGCTTAGTGCCCTTTGAGTGCCTAGGACTGAAATGAAGCTTGGTCAGCATCCCACACAAACGAATGCTCCACATGCGGGTTTCACATGCCACCAACTCCACATTCAAAGGCAACTTCAGCGCCACAGCCGTTTTCAGATAGCCCTCAATGCAAAGGCTCTAGACGCAAATATTGGTGTGAGAGCTAATTCAATCAAGGAAACACTGCATGTTGGTGAAGGGCATATTGAAGAAGGATCAGCCGAGTGGTTCTTGTGGGAGAACAACTCCATTTGGCTAACTAACTTCACACACCATCAGGCTTCCAAGCAGCTCTCAAGGAAACTCAGTTTTCACACTCTATGCTCAGTGCCCTTTGAGTGCATTTTCTAGGAATGAACCTGGTAGAGCATCCCACACAAACGAATGCTCCACATGCGGGTTTCACAGGCCACCAACTCCACATTCACAGGCAACTTCAGCGCCACAGCCGTTTTCAGATAGCCCTCAATGCAAAGGCTCTAGACGCAAATATTGGTGTGAGAGCTAATTCAATCAAGGAAACACTGCATGTTGGTGAAGGGCATATTGAAGAAGGATCAGCCGAGTGGTTCTTGTGGGAGAACAACTCCATTTGGCTCACTAACTTCACACACCATCAGGCTTCCAAGCAGCTCTCAAGGAAACTCAGTTTTCACACTCTGTGCTTAGTGCTCTATGTGTGCCTAGGACTGAAATGAAGCTTGGTCAGCATCCCACACAAACGAATGCTCCACATGCGGGTTTCACATGCCACCAACTCCACATTCTCAGGCAACTTCAGCGCCACAGCCGTTTGCAGATAGCCCTCAATGCAAAGGCTCTAGACGCAAATATTGGTGTGAGAGCTAATTCAATCAAGGAAACACTGCATGTTGGTGAAGGGCATATTGAATAAGGATCAGCCAAGTGTTTCTTGTTAGAGAACAACTCCATTTGGCTCACTAACTTCACACACCATCAGGCTTCCAAGCAGCTCTCAAGGAAACTCAGTTTTCACACTCTATGCTTAGTGCCCTTTGAGTGCATTATCTAGGAATGAACCTGGTAGAGCATCCCACAAAAACGAATGTTCCACATGCGGGTTTCACATGCCACCAACTCCACATTCACAGGCAACTTCAGCGCCACAGCCGTTTTCAGATAGCCCTCAATGCAAAGGCTCTAGACGCAAATATTGGTGTGAGAACTAATTCAATCAAGGAAACACTGCATGTTGGTGAAGGGCATATTGAAGAAGGATCAGCCGAGTGGTTCTTGTGGGAGAACAACTCCATTTGGCTCACTACACACACCATCAGGCTTCCAAGCAGCTCTCAAGGAAACTCAGTTTTCACACTCTATGCTTAGTGCCCTTTGAGTGCCTAGGACTGAAATGAAGCTTGGTCAGCATCCCACACAAACGAATGCTCCACATGCGGGTTTCACATGCCACCAACTCCACATTCACAGGCAACTTCAGCGCCACAGCCGTTTTCAGATAGCCCTCAATGCAAAGGCTCTAGACGCAAATATTGGTGTGAGAGCTAATTCAATCAAGGAAACACTGCATGTTGGTGAAGGGCATATTGAAGAAGGATCAGCCAAGTGGTTCTTGTGGGAGAACAACTCCATTTGGCTAACTAACTTCACACACCATCAGGCTTCCAAGCAGCTCTCAAGGAAACTCAGTTTTCACACTCTATGCTCAGTGCCCTTTGAGTGCATTTTCTAGGAATGAACCTGGTAGAGCATCCCACACAAACGAATGCTCCACATGCGGGTTTCACAGGCCACCAACTCCACATTCACAGGCAACTTCAGCGCCACAGCCGTTTTCAGATAGCCCTCAATGCAAAGGCTCTAGACGCAAATATTGGTGTGAGAGCTAATTCAATCAAGGAAACACTGCATGTTGGTGAAGGGCATATTGAAGAAGGATCAGCCGAGTGGTTCTTGTGGGAGAACAACTCCATTTGGCTCACTAACTTCACACACCATCAGGCTTCCAAGCAGCTCTCAAGGAAACTCAGTTTTCACACTCTATGCTTAGTGCCCTTTGAGTGCCTAGGACTGAAATGAAGCTTGGTCAGCATCCCACACAAACGAATGCTCCACATGCGGGTTTCACATGCCACCAACTCCACATTCACAGGCAACTTCAGCGCCACAGCCGTTTTCAGATAGCCCTCAATGCAAAGGCTCTAGACGCAAATATTGGTGTGAGAGCTAATTCAATCAAGGAAACACTGCATGTTGGTGAAGGGCATATTGAAGAAGGATCAGCCGAGTGGTTCTTGTGGGAGAACAACTCCATTTGGCTAACTAACTTCACACACCATCAGGCTTCCAAGCAGCTCTCAAGGAAACTCAGTTTTCACACTCTATGCTCAGTGCCCTTTGAGTGCATTTTCTAGGAATGAACCTGGTAGAGCATCCCACACAAACGAATGCTCCACATGCGGGTTTCACAGGCCACCAACTCCACATTCACAGGCAACTTCAGCGCCACAGCCGTTTTCAGATAGCCCTCAATGCAAAGGCTCTAGACGCAAATATTGGTGTGAGAGCTAATTCAATCAAGGAAACACTGCATGTTGGTGAAGGGCATATTGAAGAAGGATCAGCCGAGTGGTTCTTGTGGGAGAACAACTCCATTTGGCTCACTAACTTCACACACCATCAGGCTTCCAAGCAGCTCTCAAGGAAACTCAGTTTTCACACTCTATGCTTAGTGCCCTTTGAATGCATTATCTAGGAATGAACCTGGTAGAGCATCCCACACAAACGAATGCTCCACATGCGGGTTTCACATGCCACCAACTCCACATTCAAAGGCAACTTCAGCGCCACAGCCGTTTTCAGATAGCCCTCAATGCAAAGGCTCTAGACGCAAATATTGGTGTGAGAGCTAATTCAATCAAGGAAACACTGCATGTTGGTGAAGGGCATATTGAAGAAGGATCAGCGAAGTGGTTCTTGTGGGAGAACAACTCCATTTGGCTCACTAACTTCACACACCATCAGGCTTCCAAGCAGCTCTCAAGGAAACTCAGTTTTCACACTCTATGCTTAGTGCCCTTTGAGTGCATTATGTAGGAATGAACCTGGTAGAGCATCCCACACAAACGAATGCTCCACATGCGGGTTTCACATGCCACCAACTCCACATTCACAGGCAACTTCAGCGCCACAGCCGTTTTCAGATAGCCCTCAATGCAAAGGCTCTAGACGCAAATATTGGTGTGAGAGCTAATTCAATCAAGGAAACACTGCATGTTGGTGAAGGGCATATTGAAGAAGGATCAGCCGAGTGGTTCTTGTGGGAGAACAACTCCATTTGGCTCACTAACTTCACACACCATCAGGCTTCCAAGCAGCTCTCAAGGAAACTCAGTTTTCACACTCTATGCTTAGTGCTCTATGTGTGCCTAGGACTGAAATGTAGCTTGGTCAGCATCCCACACAAACGAATGCTCCACATGCGGTTTTCACATGCCACCAACTCCACATTCTCAGGCAACTTCAGCGCCACAGCCGTTTTCAGATAGCCCTCAATGCAAAGGCTCTAGACGCAAATATTGGTGTGAGAGCTAATTCAATCAAGGAAACACTGCATGTTGGTGAAGGGCATATTGAAGAAGGATCAGCCAAGTGGTTCTTGTGGGAGAACAACTCCATTTGGCTCACTAACTTCACACACCATCAGGCTTCCAAGCAGCTCTCAAGGAAACTCAGTTTTCACACTCTATGTTTAGTGCCCTTTGAATGCATTATCTAGGAATGAACCTGGTAGAGCATCCCACACAAACGAATGCTCCACATGCGGGTTTCACATGCCACCAACTCCACATTCACAGGCAACTTCAGCGCCACAGCCGTTTTCAGATAGCCCTCAATGCAAAACTCTAGACGCAAATATTGGTGTGAGAACTAATTCAATCAAGGAAACACTGCATGTTGGTGAAGGGCATATTGAAGAAGGATCAGCCGAGTGGTTCTTGTGGGAGAACAACTCCATTTGGCTCACTAACTTCACACACCATCAGGCTTCCAAGCAGCTCTCAAGGAAACTCAGTTTTCACACTCTATGCTTAGTGCCCTTTGAGTGCATTATCTAGGAATGAACCTGGTAGAGCATCCCACACAAACGAATGCTCCACATGCGGGTTTCACATGCCACCAACTCCACATTCACAGGCAACTTCAGCGCCACTGCCGTTTTCAGATAGCCCTCAATGCAAAGGCTCTAGACGCAAATATTGGTGTGAGAGCTAATTCAATCAAGGAAACACTGCATGTTGGTGAAGGGCATATTGAAGAAGGATCAGCCCAGTGGTTCTTGTGGGAGAACAACTCCATTTGGCTCACTAACTTCACACACCATCAGGCTTCCAAGCAGCTCTCAAGGAAACTCAGTTTTCACACTCTATGCTTAGTGCCCTTTGAGTGCATTATCTAGGAATGAACCTGGTAGAACATCCCACACAAACGAATGCTCCACATGCGGGTTTCACATGCCACCAACTCCACATTCAAAGGCAACTTCAGCGCCACAGCCGTTTTCAGATAGCCCTCAATGCAAAGGCTCTAGACGCAAATATTGGTGTGAGAGCTAATTCAATCAAGGAAACACTGCATGTTGGTGAAGGGCATATTGAAGAAGGATCAGCCGAGTGGTTCTTGTGGGAGAACAACTCCATTTGGCTAACTAACTTCACACACCATCAGGCTTCCAAGCAGCTCTCAAGGAAACTCAGATTTCACACTCTATGCTCAGTGCCCTTTGAGTGCATTATCTAGGAATGAACCTGGTAGAGCATCCCACACAAACGAATGCTCCACATGCGGGTTTCACATGCCACCAACTCCACATTCACAGGCAACTTCAGCGCCACAGCAATTTTCAGATAGCCCTCAATGCAAAGGCTCTAGACGCAAATAATTGTGTGAGAGCTAATTCAATCAAGGAAACACTGCATGTTGGTGAAGGGCATATTGAAGAAGAATCAGCCGAGTGGTTCTTGTGGGAGAACAACTCCATTTGGCTCACTAACTTCACACACCATCAGGCTTCCAAGCAGCTCTCAAGGAAACTCAGTTTTCACACTCTATGCTTAGTGCCCTTTGAGTGCATTATCTAGGAATGAACCTGGTAGAGCATCCCACACAAACGAATGCTCCACATGCGGGTTTCACATGCCACCAACTCCACATTCAAAGGCAACTTCAGCGCCACAGCCGTTTTCAGATAGCCCTCAATGCAAAGGCTCTAGACGCAAATATTGGTGTGAGAGCTAATTCAATCAAGGAAACACTGCATGTTGGTGAAGGGCATATTGAAGAAGGATCAGCCGAGTGGTTCTTGTGGGAGAACAACTCCATTTGGCTCACTAACTTCACACACCATCAGGCTTCCAAGCAGCTCTCAAGGAAACTCAGTTTTCACACTCTATGCTTAGTGCCCTTTGAGTGCCTAGGACTGAAATGAAGCTTGGTCAGCATCCCACACAAACGAATGCTCCACATGCGGGTTTCACATGCCACCAACTCCACATTCACAGGCAACTTCAGCGCCACAGCCGTTTTCAGATAGCCCTCAATGCAAAGGCTCTAGACGCAAATATTGGTGTAAGAGCTAATTCAATCAAGGAAACACTGCATGTTGGTGAAGTGCATATTGTAGAAGGATCAGCCGAGTGGTTCTTGTGGGAGAACAACTCCATTTGGCTCACTAACTTCACACACCATCAGGCTTCCAAGCAGCTCTCAAGGAAACTCAGTTTTCACACTCTATGCTTAGTGCCCTTTGAGTGCATTATCTAGGAATGAACCTGGTAGAGCATCCCACACAAACGAATGCTCCACATGCGGGTTTCACATGCCACCAACTCCACATTCACAGGCAACTTCAGCGCCACAGCCGTTTTCAGATAGCCCTCAATGCAAAGGCTCTAGACGCAAATATTGGTGTGAGAGCTAATTCAATCAAGGAAACACTGCATGTTGGTGAAGGGCATATTGAAGAAGGATCAGCCGAGTGGTTCTTGTGGGAGAACAACTCCATTTGGCTCACTAACTTCACACACCATCAGGCTTCCAAGCAGCTCTCAAGGAAACTCAGTTTTCACACTCTATGCTTAGTGCCCTTTGAGTGCATTATCTAGGAATGAACCTGGTAGAGCATCCCACACAAACGAATGCTCCACATGCGGGTTTCACATGCCACCAACTCCACATTCAAAGGCAACTTCAGAGCCACAGCCGTTTTCAGATAGCCCTCAATGCAAAGGCTCTAGACGCAAATATTGGTGTGAGAGCTAATTCAATCAAGGAAACACTGCATGTTGGTGAAGGGCATATTGAAGAAGGATCAGCCCAGTGGTTCTTGTGGGAGAACAACTCCATTTGGCTTCACTAAACTTCACACACCATCAGGCTTCCAAGCAGCTCTCAAGGAAACTCAGTTTTCACACTCTATGCTTAGTGCCCTTTGAGTGCATTATCTAGGAATGAACCTGGTAGAGCATCCCACACAAACGAATGCTCCACATGCGGGTTTCACATGCCACCAACTCCACATTCACAGGCAACTTCAGCGCCACAGCCGTTTTCAGATAGCCCTCAATGCAAAGGCTCTAGACGCAAATATTGGTGTGAGAGCTAATTCAATCAAGGAAACACTGCATGTTGGTGAAGGGCATATTGAAGAAGGATCAGCCGAGTGGTTCTTGTGGGAGAACAACTCCATTTGGCTCACTAACTTCACACACAATCAGGCTTCCAAGCAGCTCTCAAGGAAACTCAGTTTTCACACTCTATACTTAGTGCCCTTTGAGTGCATTATCTAGGAATGAACCTGGTAGAGCATCCCACACAAACGAATGCTCCACATGCGGGTTTCACATGCCACCAACTCCACATTCACAGGCAACTTCAGCGCCACAGCCGTTTTCAGATAGCCCTCAATGCAAAGGCTCTAGACGCAAATATTGGTGTGAGAGCTAATTCAATCAAGGAAACACTGCATGTTGGTGAAGGGCATATTGAAGAAGGATCAGCCGAGTGGTTCTTGTGGGAGAACAACTCCATTTGGCTCACTAACTTCACACACCATCAGGCTTCCAAGCAGCTCTCAAGGAAACTCAGTTTTCACACTCTATGCTTAGTGCCCTTTGAGTGCCTAGGACTGAAATGAAGCTTGGTCAGCATCCCACACAAACGAATGCTCCACATGCGGGTTTCACATGCCACCAACTCCACATTGACAGGCAACTTCAGCGCCACAGCCGTTTTCAGATAGCCCTCAATGCAAAGGCTCTAGACGCAAATATTGGTGTGAGAGCTAATTCAATCAAGGAAACACTGCATGTTGGTGAAGGGCATATTGAAGAAGGATCAGCCGAGTGGTTCTTGTGGGAGAACAACTCCATTTGGCTCACTAACTTCACACACCATCAGGCTTCCAAGCAGCTCTCAAGGAAACTCAGTTTTCACACTCTATGCTTAGTGCCCTTTGAGTGCATTATCTAGGAATGAACCTGGTAGAGCATCCCACACAAACGAATGCTCCACATGCGGGTTTCACATGCCACCAACTCCACATTCACAGGCAACTTCAGCGCCACAGCCGTTTTCAGATAGCCCTCAATGCAAAGGCTCTAGACGCAAATATTGGTGTGAGAGCTAATTCAATCAAGGAAACACTGCATGTTGGTGAAGGGCATATTGAAGAAGGATCAGCCGAGTGGTTCTTGTGGGAGAACAACTCCATTTGGCTCACTAACTTCACACACCATCAGGCTTCCAAGCAGCTCTCAAGGAAACTCAGTTTTCACACTCTATGCTTAGTGCCCTTTGTATGGCTAGGACTGAAATGAACCTGGTAGAGCATCCCACACAAACGAATGCTCCACATGCGGGTTTCACATGCCACCAACTCCACATTCACAGGCAACTTCAGCGCCACAGCCGTTTTCAGATAGCCCTCAATGCAAAGGCTCTAGACGCAAATATTGGTGTGAGAGCTAATTCAATCAAGGAAACACTGCATGTTGGTGAAGGGCATATTGTAGAAGGATCAGCCGAGTGGTTCTTGTGGGAGAACAACTCCATTTGGCTCACTAACTTCACACACCATCAGGCTTCCAAGCAGCTCTCAAGGAAACTCAGTTTTCACACTCTATGCTTAGTGCCCTATGAGTGCATTATGCTAGGAATGAACCTGGTAGAGCATCCCACACAAACGAATGCTCCACATGCGGGTTTCACATGCCACCAACTCCACATTCACAGGCAACTTCAGCGACCACAGCCGTTTTCAGATAGCCCTCAATGCAAAGGCTCTAGACTCAAATATTGGTGTGAGAGCTAATTCAATCAAGGAAACACTGCATGTTGGTGAAGGGCATATTGAAGAAGAATCAGCCGAGTGGTTCTTGTGGGAGAACAACTCCATTTGGCTCACTAACTTCACACACCATCAGCCTTCCAAGCAGCTCTCAAGGAAACTCAGTTTTCACACTCTATGCTTAGTGCCCTGTGAGTGCATTATCTAGGAATGAACCTGGTAGAGCATCCCACACAAACGAATGCTCCACATGCGGGTTTCACATGCCACCAACTCCACATTCACAGGCAACTTCAGCGCCACAGCCGTTTGCAGATAGCCCTCAATGCAAAGGCTCTAGACGCAAATATTGGTGTGAGAGCTAATTCAATCAAGGAAACACTGCATGTTTTTTT